>NC_050464.1:20374344-20491844 GCF_903995425.1 Onychomys torridus | reverse complement strand
TTCAAAGCCTCTGCTGCCAGGCCCACCTTCTTTCTTCTTTTTTTCAGACCATGATGTGCATCACAACTTTTGCCTTCTCAACTTCTTTCTTCTGACAACCATTTATAGCCAGACAACTCACTTACTTACCTGGGGCAGTATTTTATCCCCAGCTGCTCTTGGAGACTTTGCTGAGATGTCACAAAGCTTAAACCCAGACCTTCTAGGTTTGATTTCTTCATTGAGATTTTTATGGCCCTGGTGGGCTATTTCCAACTAAAAATATTGCGGCTATTCTCATTGGCATTGAACTTTGGGTCCTCCATCTCTAATTTATCTCTGCATTGGAGCCGATCCAGAACTGTTTTCTGAGGGAAATCTTGGCTCTGTGTGAGGCTGCCCATTCAACTCACCTCAAGCTCAGATCCAGGCTGGACTCCTTAATTTATAGATGAGGATGTCAAACATGCTGTGTGCACTGCTGGCTGTTAAAGTGTAGAGATCAGCTCTTAATCAGCAGTACGCAGGGACTGTCCACCAGGTTCCTGTTGGAGGGTAACAGCCTTCAATTCCTTGCTGCTAATGAATTAATTATATCTTGTGAGACAGGGCCTTACTATGTAGCCCAGACTGACCTGGTACTCACTACATAGCTCAGGCTGGCTCATGATGCTCCTGCCTCAGGCTCCTAAGTGTCAAGAGTATAGGCATGAACCATCCAGCTCAGCTTTGCTGCTTAATTCTTCAAGATTTTAAAATCACAATTTGTTTATATATTTACTTTTTTTGTGTGTTTTCGGTGGATTTATTTATTTATTCATTGATTGGTTGATTTTCTGTTTTTCAAAAATTCTTTTGAGAATTTCATACGTGAGTACTGCATTTCCACCATTTCCACCCCTACCACCTCTCTCCTCTCCTCCAACTTCTCCTGTGTCCCTGAAACTCCCTCTCAAGTTCACGACTTCTAAAACCATTTCCGTTTTTACCCTCCCACCACCTCAAAGCCTTCTGGGCCCATTTAGTATTGCTCATATGAACATGTGTTTATGGCTGACCACTTGAGATTGGATGACCTATTGGAGGGCTCATCTCTGGAGTACACTGATGATCTCCCTTTAAGTATCCACTGACTGCTTGTAGCTTTTCATCTAGGCGTGGGGCCTTGAGAAATTTCTCTGATTTGAGGTTCCATGTGGACTGGTGGTGTCACTATGCAGATGTTGTTTAGGTAACTACCTTGTTGATGTTTCATGGATTCAGCACCCCTGTCTTGCCTAGAAGATACTATCTAACAGCCAGCATCTTGACCCTCTGGCTATTATAATTGTTCTGCTCCCTCTTTTGTGATGTTCTTTGAGCCCTAGGCATAAAGGCAGTGTTGTAAATGTACCACTGGGGCGTAGCTGGAGTTTTCTCCAGTCCTGCCTGGGCCCACAGCCACTCAGACCTAAATAAGCACACAGATGCTTATATTATTTAAAACTGTTTGGCCTAATGTCTCAGGTTTCTTGCTATCTATTTCTTATATCTTAAATTAACCTATTTCTGGAAATCTATACCTTGGCCAGGCGGTGGTGGTGCACGCCTGTAATCCCAGCACTTGGGAGGCAGAGGCAGGTGGATCTCTGTGAGTTTGAGGCCAGCCTGGGCTATCAAGTGAATCCCAAGAAAGGTGCAAAGCTACACAGGGAAACCCTGTCTCGAAAAAACAAAAAACAAAAAACAAAAACAAAAACAAAAACAAAACAAAACAAAACAAAAATCTATACTTTGCCACATGGCTCATGACTTACCCGTACTTTACATCATGCTTCTTATGGCAGCGGCTGGCAGCTGGCAGGGTCTCCTGACTCAGCCTTCTACTTCACAGAATTCTCTCTCCTTATCCCGCCTACACCATACTTCCTGCCTGGCTACTGGCCAATCAGCATTTTATTTATCAGTCAATCAGAGCAGTACCTTAAGGTAGAGAGCAATTGAAGAAGACACCTGACATCTGCATCTGACCTCCACAAACACATGTGCATCTGTACACACACACAAGTAAAAAATGGTACACAGAAGACTGAGGTGCTATACGGGATGAAGATAAAAAAATACATGTGTGCCTATGTATACTTGCGTCAATAGGCATGCTTATTTTTTTGTATTGGTTTGAAGTGACGTCATCATCATAGACCAGTTGAACAGAATTCTGAAGGAGGAAAGGTTGTGAGCCACATAGATACTGAAGGTAAAGAGTGTGTGAAGTTAACTGCCCTTGCGTGAGGCTCTGTGACAAGGAGATACCGAGGACATAGGGCTTAACTGAGCTCACTTTGGGGAATAATGGTGAGACCACCAGATCTAGAACACAGCAAGTTCTGGGAAAATTGAAAGAGGCAATAAGAGTGTCTGAAGGGGAATGGGACTGGGGACAAGTCAAGAGTCACCTAGGGCTTGTAGGTTGGTTTATGAGATGGGATTCTTCAGAGAAGCAGACCAATAGCAACAACACACATATATGTGAACAGGTGTGTGTGTGTGTGTGTGTGTGTGTGTGTGTGTGTGTGTGTGTGCATGTGTATGCATGTGTGTGTGTGCATGAGCACATGCAAACACACATACAAACATACACTCACACACATGCCAGCATACACACACAAAAGCATACTCACACATGACCATACACAAACATTTACACACATGCAAGCATACAGACATAGAAGCATATTCTCACACAATCATGCACACAGACAAACATACACTCACATACATGCAAGCATGTACATACACACAGAAGTATACACACACATAATCACACACACACACACACACACACACACACACACATACACACACACCCTTAAAACCTAGAACTGGTTCATGTTGAATCTGCAGTTGGCAAGCAAGAGACTCAGGAGAGTGGACGTGTGTGGGATGCCATTCTAAAAGCACCAGGCTCCAGACCTCCCAGAGAACCAATGTTTCCAGTTCAAGGTAGAAGGAAAGGAAAGATTAATGCCTCAGTTTATGCAACCTGGCAGGAGACATCCTTTATTATCCAGACCTTTTTTGTCCTATTTTGTTGGATGAGACCTACCACATCAGTTAGCCAGCTTTCCGTCACTGTGACAAACCATCACACTGACAGAACCATTTTAAAGGAGTAAAGATTTATTTTGGTTCATGGTTTTATGGGGCTCAGTGGAAGGTGACGTATTCCCATTGCTTTTGGCCTGAGGTAAGACAGAACACTGTGGCAGTGAGCATGTATAGTGTACTAAAGAGCCTCACCTTATGACAATCAGGAAGTAGAGAGGGGCAGACATAGAAGAAGGGCCAGGGCACAGCAGCATGCCCCAGTAATCCACTTCCTCCAACCAGACCCCACATTCCTTAGCCCCTCCCTCTGGAGTCGGTTGAACTATGAACACATTAGTGGAGTCCATCAGTGAGGTCAGGACCTTCATGAGCCAACCACTTCCTAAAGCCCTGTCTCTTGGTTGGGGTTGGGATTGAGTGTTTCCAGGTTCTTGGTCTCTTATCCAAAGAACTGGAAAGAAGGGCTCATACAGATTTGCAAAAGAAGCAGCGTAACTTTATCCACAGCATGTGATGGTAGAGATTTTAGAGGGGTCTATTAAAATCAAGGTTGCCAGTGGCCATATGACTGAGAGTCCTCAAGGGCTGCTGTTTGAGGCTTTGTGTTTCAAGAGGAGGAGCAGTTGGTTGCTGAGGGTCATAGTTTTAGTAGGTCTCTTTTTTTATTAAGTCATATAGTCATTCTTCCCACTGCACATATCACTTCCCACAATGAATCTGATTTTAATCACATGCACCCCCCCATTATGCATAGGCCTAAGATGGTAAATAGGGGATTCTTTCTAAAAGTTTACTTGAAGGAGTCAATTTGCTTTTAAACTATGTGCGAATCTCAAACCAGTTCACTTCTGCTTATTACCTAGGTATGTTGAGAATACACTTGAATAGAAACTGATGTAGGAAGTCAAAGGACTACTTTACCGTTTATTAACAAGCAAAATCTGTGTACAAGTACCACAATAAGGGATGGGGAGTCTAAAATTAGTCGCCAGCCACTTCTTCTCTCAGGGCTTGCTCTGGTTCGTCCTCCTTCCAAGAGACCCATGCATCTCTAGGTACTGCCTTCTATTTGGGTCACGGACATTCCCAATGCTCTTTTCAATTGGCTGGTGGACCGGTGACAGGATTTCCACAATAAATAACTATATAAACTTGATTGCTACTAATGACAGGGAAACTTAACACTATTCTTTAGAAATGGGAGTAGGGTTGCCCAACGAAGGTGGAGTGGTGAAGGGATTCTGAGGTGCCTAGGCCCATTGTTTGGAGAGGGGCAATTGTGCAAAGTGTGATATGCAGCTTGCTCTGTCTGTCTGTCTGTCTGTCTGTATATGTGTGTAAAACAGAAATCAAATAGGATTCCAGGATAAATGATCTCCCATGTTTGCCCACCTCAGCCTCGCCTCTGAACACTGCACTGGGGACCAAGTCTCTAACCTATGAGCCTCTCTTTACTTTGAGGGACATCTCCAAGGGCATTATCTTTACTTAAGACTACTGACTCAAAGGTTAATTGAATCCAGAAACACCTTCAGAGACAGATCACCAGAATAATATTTGAGTAAATGTCTATGCTTCCTATGCCTTTAGTTATGTTCCCATAAAGAAACCTAACCACCGTGATGAACAATAGTGACTAAGGATTTCACTTGGAAAGATGTGGGGAACCATGTATAAAAGTCCACCGAAGTAAGGTTGTCTACAGCATTAGACTGTTGTCTGTCCCACTCTTTCAGGTCCTCAGATCCCAGGCCCAGCAGACAAGATCTGCACAGGTTGGCTGAAAAGTCAATGTGATCCTGTCTGGGAGGGGGTTTATACACTGGGCTAGCTGAGGTAGGAAGACCTATCCTAAAGCGAGCGGCATCACATAATGGGCCGGTATACTGGACTGACGTCAACTGAACACCAGCATTCATCTTGTCTCTGCTTCCTGACTGTAGGTACCATGTGATCAGCTGCCTCACCTCCCTGTCACTATGACTTCCTCACTAGGATGGGTTACACCATCAAACCATGAGCCAGGAAAAAGTTCTTCCTTCCTTACTATGTTGAAACTAGACTTTAGGTCTCAGAGTGGAGAGGGGGAGAAACCGAGGACGGGAGATACATTACTATATAATTGAAATAATTCAAAGAATGAGGGTGGCTTGGATTAAAATGCTGCTGGTGAATATGATGGGAAAGGTCTTGATTCTAGGCAAATTTTTATTATTTGTTTTATTAATTAAATTTATTCATTTATTTTATTAACTAAATTTATTTATTTATTTTACATCCCGACTGGTTTCTCCCCCCTCCTCTCCTTCTCATTTTACCCCCCTCACCTCTCCTCCCCAAATCCATTTCTTCTCTGTTTCTATTCAGAAAGGGACAAGCCTCCCACTGGTGTCAACAAAGCACGGTATCTCAAGTTGAGGTAGGGCTAAGCTCTTCCCCTTGTATTAAGGCTGGGCAAGGCAACCCTGTATGAGGAACAGGCTCCTGGAAGCCAGGCAAAGCATTAGGGACAGCCCCTGCTCCCACTGTTAGGAGTTCCACAAGTAGATCTAGCTACACAACTATCACACATATGGGCAGGGCAGGGCCTAGGTTGGTCCCATGTAGGCTCTCTGGCTGTCAGTCGAGACTCTGTGAGCTCCTATGAACCCAGACTAATTATTTCTGTGGGCTCCCTTATGATGACCTTGACACCCCTCCCCCACACATACAATCCTTTCTCCCTCTCTTCCTCTCTTCAACAGGATTCCCTGAGCTTGGCTCAGTGCTTGCCTGTGGATCTCTGCATCTGTTTCCACCAGTCACTGGATGTAGGCTCTCTGATGACAGTTGGGGTAGTTGGTTCTAGGTAAATTTTTAATGTAGATGCTGAGTTCTCATGGGACCTGGAGTCTGTTCACCAGGAGCCTTGCCCACAATTTTGGGCTACTGTCCCTTAGCTTAGACAGCAATGATATCTTTTGCCTCCTGCATTGATTGATGCTTTGTTAATCTTCGTGTGTTGATAAAATTCCTTCATGTGAGCAGATGTGAATGTCCACTCCCTTCCTTCAAGAATGACATATGAGGGGCTTGAGCAGCAGAAAGAATAGAATGTGTCTTTGGTATAGTTAGGAAGGACTCAATATTCAACAATCCTGAAAGACCGGGTGTGGAGCTTTCCTGAATTAAGAGGGCAGCCTGTGACCAGGTAAAGGCAACAAGAGCTCTAGGGAATGGAAGACAGGAAAATACCTCACTAGAGACCATGACTATTTCCTCTCAGTCTCTTACAGCCTGGCATAGAAGCGCATTGTCTGGGCTGAAACTCCTGCTCCTGGGGCTGTGGAGTCAGGAAAGTGCTTGCCACCCAAACACAAGGATCTAGCTAGCCTCAACCCCCAGCACCCACATAAAATGCCAAGTATGGTAGCATATGTCTGTAATCCCAATACTGGGAAGTGGAGACAGGCAGATCCCTAGGACTCACTAGCCTAATTATTGAATGTTTAGACCAGTGAGAGGACCTGTCTCAAAAACGAAGGTGGATGGCTCCTGAAGAATGATATCAGAGGTTGATTTCTGGTTCTACACACACATGTATGTGCACCTGTACCTGCACGCACATGTACTAATTCACACACACACACACACACACACACACACACACACACACACACACCCCCATGCAAAATACACACACAAACATGCAAAATGAGTTTTAAAAATGAAGTACTGTTCTTCTCTCTTGGATGCTATTTGATGCATGATCCGCAGGATACCTCCTCACTGGGGCATCCCAGCAAGCGTGCTGCAAGACTAGTGGTGCTCATTGCTGGGGGAACACGCCAACTTTGCCAACTTCACTGTTTCTGCTGCTTAGAAGGAAGACTCAGCGGGCAGCTGTGGTTCTCAGGTGACAGATGGCTGGACCTGATGTGGCCCAGATGTTAATGGCAAGCACCCTTAACGAGTTGACAGCTACTCCTGTCATTATCTCACTGACCCTGCTCTGTCGCCTGCCCTACCCCGCCCCCCCAGCTCTACAGCAGTCTGATCTACAGTCAGAACAATATCCATCCCCTATCTATTGGGTACAGAAAGGACATGACACAGCCATCTTGTCTGGTATAGGGTCCCCTGTTGACACTGAGGCCCAGCAAGAACACAAAGACATACAGAGCTCCTGGCATGGTCCGGAATGGACTCATTGACACCTAATGACGTCATTGTAACAAAAGGCACACCATAAGACTAGCATTTGGGGGGCCTGAGAGACAGCTTAGTGGGTTAAGGCACCTGCTGCCAAGCCCAAGGATCTGAGTTCAATCACCAGGACACACAGGCTGGAAGGAGAGAACCAACTCCTAGAAGTTGCCTTCTGACTTCCATGTGCTTGGACACACACACACACACACACACACACACACACACACAATAAATAAAATTTTAAAAAAGAAATAGCTTTTGTTTATTTTAAAATTTGGTGTGTATGTGTGTATATTTGTGTGTATATGTGCCCAAGACCAATATCGATTATCTTCCTTGCTCCATACCTACTTAGTTTACTGAGTCAAGGTCTCTCAATGAACCTGGAGAGACCTTTGGCTAGTCTAGAAATCCAGCTGGCCTGAGGGATCCCTTGCCTCTACCTCCTGAGCCCTGGGACTGCAGGCTTCCTTCATGCTCAGTATCGATGTTGGTGCTAAGGTTCTGAAATCTGGTCTTCATGTCTGAGATGTGCATGCTTCATCCACAGCTCCAAGAAGAGCTTTTATGCAACAAATTTATTCAGTAAGGCTTTCAGATGATCTTATTTACCATTTGAATTGTAATAGAGACTAGGATTACAAAGATATGGATCCAACTCTGGGCAAGACACCCATCTACAACAGGTATAGTTTCTTGATCATAGCGTGCAGTCTGAGGTAGATGACAATCATCATTATCACATCCACCACTACCACATTTGTTATGTTTCCTCTGTCCCAGGGACCAGTCTGTGCAATGCTCTTAGTGTCTTCAATGGATTAGATGCAAGAATACCAACTATTTCCATTCCCAGTTCCTCTCTTCCCTATTTTAGAAGTACACCCTTCCCCATGAAGCGTTAAATGGAATCCAGATTTATAAACAGAACTTTTCTGCTCAGAGCAGAAACAGAAGTTCCAGCCTCTTCTCATTCCAACAATTGGGGCTCTTATTCTTGCTTGACATGTTCCCACCATGAATGGCCCCTGACTGCCACTGGTGGGGAATGTATTCACCCCTCAACATTTGCTCCAATATCACCATAGATTTGGTGGCTTAAGTTTATTCTCTTAAAGGGATGACAATTCATTTCCTTGTTGTTCCTAATGTTTGGAGTTTGCTTGTGTGGGCTGACTTGTGACCCCTTCTCCATTTCACCTCCAACATCTTGCTCCCCGTCCATGTTTTCTTTTCTTCTTTAGTATTCAAATAAATTCCCCCATCACTTTCTATTCAGGAAATTTATGGTTAAATTACACCCACTCAGATATTCTAATATAAATCTCTTATGTTAAAAGTCATCAATTCTACTTTTACTTTGGTTTTTAAAGATTTATTTGTGTGTGTGTGTGTGTGTGTGTGTGTGTGTGTGTGTGTGTGTCTGTGTGTGTCTGTGTGTGTGTGTGTGTGTCCAGACTGTTTGGAAGCGTCCATATATTCAGAACTGAGTTCACGGAGTGATGCCAGCATTTTATATGAAGGGCCCGTGAGACAGCTCAGAGGGTAAAGGTGCTTGCTGATGACCTTATCACCTGAGTTTTTAATTCCCAGCTCCCCATGGCAGAAGAAAAGAACCAACTTCCATAAGTAGTCCTATTACTTCCACATAGTGTGTCATGTGAGCCACCCCCAACACAAAATGAAAAAAAAGTAAAATGCAAACATAATTTATATAGGCATTGATGAATCTTTTGAAAAATGCTTTCCCAATCTTCCATTTGTATCAGCTACCCTGATAACACAGTGTAGTGGATTGGCATGGGTCAGTTACCTGAATCTCAGCGTGGTGAGGTGTGAGCCAGTTTTATTAATAAATACTTCAGGGCTCCTCTGGCAGTCCAAGCTATGAGTGTCTCTGGTCATCGCTACCATGTCAATAACAGTTATTTCCCCTTCATGGTTAGCTCCACTCAGCTGGGCCTAAATGATATCAAAACAGCCAGTCAATTTCATCCATGTACTCAGTCTGTCAATTTAGTAGAAAAAAAATCAATTAAATTAGTGGCTCAAGCCAATTGACGGGTTGTCTAACCAATTTGGTCACCTCTGAGAAGACTATATAGATGCCGTTGAGATGGAGCTCACCATCTTAATGATAGTTGTTTGCTCTAAGGGGACACTTCTTACGATAAAAACAAAACTCAGAGAGGGTGAAGGCCCTTTCCTGACAGACCAGACAACTTGAGTTTCATCTTCAGGACCCAGGTGACAAAAGTCGAGCATTGACCCTTACAAGTTGTCCTAACACACACACACAGATACACACACACACACACACACACACACACACACACACACACAGACACAGACACAGACACACACACACATACTGTAAGCAAGTGGGCATGCACCCACAACTAAGTAAATAAATGTAAAAAAATTCTTGACAACTCTGTCTCAGAGAAGCCCACACCTATGCTCTCAGGCATATCTTACTTTCTTCTGGAGCAGCCCTGTTTCCCTTAACCCTTTAGGCTCAAAGTTTGTCTTCGTATGTATTTTAGGGAGATTATTCAGTGGTTAAATCACTTGCTGAGAGCTTTGTGAGAACCTGTGTTGGGATCCACAGCACTCACATAAAGGCTTGGTGGGTATGGTGGCCGCTGTGATTCCAGCCTCTGAAGATGGGCACTGGATCCCCAGTGCAAGCTAGCTAGAGAGGAGTCACATTAGGGAGCTCTGGGTTTGACTGAGAGACCCCCAACTCAATTAATAAGGTGGAAAAGCAATCAAAGATGATTGCCAGCACAAATCACAGGCCTCCACGTGCATATTCATTCATGTGCTCATGCACTTCTATGCATGTGATGCTGCATTCATGCAAACATGTACATACATGTCACACTCCACAAATACACATGAAAATAGAAACCATGTATTTTAATAGATTTCAACTCTGCTTCCTTAAAACAAATCTGCCCCCTACCCAATTTTCAGAGTTTATAGCTATTTTAAGCGATTTCACTATAATAATGTATTTTTTTGTTGGGCCAGCATCCTGAGGCAGTAAGGACACCTGAGAAAATAAAACAGGAAGCTACATAAGAAGTTTGGAGAGTCATAACAACGACAATAGCCATACCTCCTAAAATGTGCTCATACCTGATTTAAACACTAACATGTATCAACTCGTTTAACCCTACCAAGAAACCTATGAGGTAGCAACTATTATTAAAATATTCATTTATTTAAATAAAGTATGGGTATCTGTGCATGTGGGTATGTGCGTGTAAGTGCCTTCAGAGTTCAGAAGAGGGCATTGCATCCCCTGGAGCTGGAGTTCGAGGCCGTTGTGAGCCACCTGACATGAGGGTTAGGAGCACATGGATCCGAACTTGGGTCCTCTTAAAGCAATCACTCTTAACTACTGATCCATCTCTGTAGCCCCCAAAGTAGAAACAATTAATATTCAGATTTTATGAGGAAAAAGCTAAGGATAGAGCTGGGGTTCAAATTTAGTCTTTTTAACAACTGGATTTCTGAATCAAGAAAACCTTGGACTTGGGACACGGTTTAGCCAGTATAGTGCTAGCCGCACAAGCATGAAGACCTGAGTTCCATCCCTGGAATCCATGTAAAAACTGGCAAACAAAACCAACTAGATGTTGCTGTGTTTACTCGTAATCTCAGTATAGAGGAGACTCAGATATGTGGATCCCTGGGTTTTGCCCTCTAGTTAGTTCAGCTTACTTGGTGGGCTCCAGGCCAGTGAGAGACCTTGTCTCAAAAAGCAAGGTAGACAACTCCTGAGAAACCACAGCTGAGGTTATCCTCTGGCTTCCACACACATGCTCGTATACGGGGACACACACACACACACACACACACACACACACACACACACACACATTCATACTCATGTGTGACCACCCCCACCATCATTACTATCACAGAAAAGCTGAACTTTAATTGCACATTAGATTTATTTCAGAATCTCTGTGTTCGTCTTACTCCTCTCCATGCTGTGAATGAACACTTGGAAGGTACACCTTAAGGGGAGGAAGTATTTGCTTTGGCTAATGGTTTCTGAGAGTTGCTTGGCACCAGGCGCTTGAGCTGCTGTGGCTGACAACAGTGTGTGGTGGAGGCTCTTTGCCACTTCTTGGTGGACTTGGGCAGAGAAAATGAAAGAGTAAAGGACAAGAGTTGTTGGTTGGTTTTGCTCTTTGGTCTTCTGGGGGCCCACCACCCAGCTCCCAAATAAATCACACAATGAGGCTTATTCTTACTTATAAATGCCCACTTTTAGCTTGGCTTGTTTCTTGCCAGCTTTTCTTAACTTCCATCCACCTTTGGCCTCTTGGCTTTTTCCTTTTCTTACTTCTGTATATCTTACTTTCACCCTTACTCCACGATTGGCTGTGTAGCTGGATGGCTGGACCCTAGCATCCTCCTCTTCCTGTTCTCTTGCTCTTTCTTCTTTTTTTTCCTCCCAGATTTCTCCTTCTATTTATTCTCTCTGTCTGACAGCCCTGCTTATCCATTCTCCTGCCTCGCTCCTGGCCATTCAGCTCTTCATTAGACCATTAGATGTTTTGCACAGGCACACAGATTCACAGAGTTAAATACTCACAGCATAAAATAATGCAACACATCGTTGTTTCATTAAACAAATGTTCCACAGCACAAACAAATGTAATACATCTTAAAATAATATTCTACAACAGACAAGGGACAGATACAGCCCCCAAGGCCACGCCCCCCCAATGTTCTATTTCTTCCAACTAGGCTCCACCTCCTCTTTTCTCTCACCTTGGAATAACATTGTCATATTATAAACACCCCAAGAAATTAATTAATTGATTAGACCAGGACCCTAACAATAATGGTTTCTGGGGACACCATCCTAGACACTCATAGGTGTGCTTCACGAATTTCCCAAATGTCTTTCAATCTAATGAAGTTAACAGTTGAGATCACCATTGTTGCCTGATGTCTTAGTTACTACCTTGTTGCTGTGACAGAGTTCCTGATGAAAGCAACATAAGGGAGGAAGGAAGGGCTCACTGAGGCTCACAGTCTGAGAATGCACAGTCCATTGTGATGGGGAAGGCACCACAGCAGGAGCATGAGGCAGCTGGTTGCTTTGCATGCAGAGTCAGGAAGCAGAGAGAGAGAGAGAGCTGAATGTTGGTGCTTAGGTCACTTTCTCTTTTTTATTCAGTCCTTGATAGTGGTGTCCACATTTAAAATAGGGCTTCCCACCTCCAATAACCTAATCTAGACACCCCCCCCCCAATCACAGACACATCTGGAGATTTTTTTTTCTCCTAAGTAAGTCTAGATCTTGTCATGTTGAAAATCAGTATCAATCATCACACCTGGAAATAAGGAAAGTAATAGAAGGTCACTCATTATAAGTTTATTTATAAGAGCAAATATCTGGATCAATTTAGACAGAGGTCCAGTATACCATACACCATTGCCATGGTAGGGCAGTATAAATGAATGAATGAATGAATGAATGAATGAATGAAAAATATATACTCAAGAATGGTCTCAGAGAAGAATCTCCAGGGATGAGCATTCATCTTGTAGAGATAACTTCTAAATTAGCCAAACCTGCTATCTTGTTTTTGCTTCAGACAATTATTTCTTGGGAGGGAGAGGGGGAGGGAGGAGTAGAGGCACAGGCTGAAGTGAAGTTGGTCCTGTGTTGTTAATTTCTGAAATTGGATGAGGTACATGGGGGCTTTGGGTGATTTATGATGCTTCTCTCTCTCGCTCTATTTCACATTCCAGAAATTACCCACGTAAAAACTTTTAAACTTATGGAACAAAACTCTTTGTTGGGTTGCCTGGGGCTCCATTTTGGTTTTGTTTCAGTTTTTATAATTCCCTGGGTGATTTTAACATGCATCCCCAATCCCAGAACTTTCTATAATTTTCCCTAACAACCTTTCCTTGGTGGAATTTGGAATTCCGCCCCATTGGAGAGATGAATGTTGTGCTGGGGTAACAATAGTGTTTTCCCCATGATTGACGTCTTCTTGAAATTACTGTGGTTGGAGGATTGTAAGATTGCCCCCCCCCACCCTTTTCAGTTGTTCTAATTCCCACAGCTGGTTTGAAACTTCAGGAAGTTAATAGTTGTTTTCTATTTGACTAATTTTGCCCCTGAGGCCCGAGACAATGCCTGCCAATAAGGAGCCGACCTGATTTTCGGAACAGGGTGTAGTTTTGAAGATTTCATGAGGATGAAATGGTCTCGCTCCCAAGTACTGAAGTCAAGTCCTTCTCAAGATGCTCTATGGGCTGAGAAAAGAACGTGTATGAATTTCTATACAGAAAGCTGATAAAGCTGGCCATCACTGTGGGAAAGAGTGGGTGATGACTCATTCCCTGAGAGGCCTCTCTACCAACTTTCTTGGAGATTTTCATCTGAAGACAGAGCCCATGTTGGATACTATTTTAAGTTAACCATGTAATTATTATTATTTTCATTGATTGCCAACTTGAGAAGATCTAAAATCTTTGGAGATAAATCTCTGGACATGTCTGTGAGCAATGAACACAGATTAGGTTAATTGAGGTGGAAAGACCAACTCAAATGTGGGTGGCCTTATTCCACGGGCTGTGAGTCCTGGTTTGCATACAAAGAAAAAAGGCAGCTGAGCGAGGTTATTCATTTTTCTGTTTTCTGACTGTGGATGCAATGTGACCAGGCACCCGAAGCTCCCATTTCTATGCCTTCTTCGCCATGATAGGTTGGAGACTGAAACAAATCCTTCCCTCATTAAGTTGCTTTTTATTTTTCATGGCAATGAGAAAAATAACAGATGTTATTTTGGGACTAGAAGGCAAGGACTATGAAGCTGATGAACTCCCCGGGAGAAGGTGAATCCCTGGACTAATCCTTAATTCCATGGGTACAATGCCTTCTGAAGACAGAAGAACATCCCTTCAGTGTGGGAGAATCAGTATGTAGGATCTGCCCACCCAGAGACACTAGTTGAGTCTAACCTATATAGTAATACAAGGTCTTGAACCTGGTTTTTGAATGTTTCGTTGATCTTGATAATTTTTGGAAAGGACCCTCATGTTTTCATTTTTTTAGTGTGCTTTGAAAATTTTGTCTTGGTGAAGAGGGATGATTCAGAATGGGATGTTGTAGGAGGGTCAAAGTATCTCTAAGTCAGGGTCAGGGGCTCCTGTCCCAATGTTGAAGCCTAAAGAAAGGATATAGTAAAGGAAAAGAGAAACCAATTCCAGAGAGGTGGGCGGAAAGCCTCAATCGTGGAGAGATTAAAGATTTATTTTCTTTATATGTGTCTGTGTGCTCTATGTGAGTATGTGCCCATGCATGTGGATACTGGGGAGTCCAGAAGAGGGTATCTGATACTGCAGAGCTGGAGTTGTAGGCAGTTATGTGTAACATGAATTCTAATTTGTCTTAATAATAAAAACCCAGAATCAGATACTGGGGTAAATGCTGAAAGATCAGAGAATTAAAGGAGCAGCCACTAGAGAGACTTCTTGCCTTTTTTTTTTTTTTTTTTTTTTTTTTTTTGAGAGAAGGTCTCATTTTGTAGTGGTGGCTGGCCAGAAACTTGCTGTGTAGGCCAGGCTAGCCTCAAACTCCCAGAGATCTGCTTATCTCTGCTTCCTGAGTACTGGGACTAAAGTCATGTGCTTCCACCTAATTCTGTCCTGAGTCGGCAACATGGATTGGGTCAGGAGAGAGTAAGCTTCATCCATTATAGAAATAAGTTGGTTGAAAGAACCTTATGAGCTTCTCAGGATTCCAGTGTGGAAGGAGAGTGGTTGGTAGTAGAACTAGGGCATTCAGGGACCTTCTGCCCAGGCTTATGAACCCAGAGACACGCAGCAGCTAGTTTATACAGAGTCACTCCGTTTCAAGTTCAGCTGGGCTAGCTCACAATGCTATCTACCAGATAGCTAATCAACAACAGAAATTTACTTTCCACACTTCTAGAATCTTGAATTTCAAGTTCAGAGTGCCACCAGATTGGGAATCGAGTCATCTCCTGCCATCCTTACTTGGTGGAAGGGACGAAGGAGCTCCCTGGAGTGACTTGTACTTGTGACCAAATCATCTCCCAAAGGTTCCACATACAAATACCACCATTTGGTTGGGAATCAGGTTTTAACATACAAATTTTGGAGGGACAGATTCTGTGTAGAGCAAGCCCTGAGTCCACTCTCCCACCCATTTTATGAAAACCTTCTTTTATAAGATAACCCATCCATTCACTAATTAAACACACACACATTTTGTGCCTGTGTATATATGCACAAAGTGGCATTAGAAGTATGACGACACATTTGAATAATAATAATAATAATAATAATAGTAATAATAATAATAATAATAATAATAATAATAATAATAATAATTGTTTTTTGAGACCAGGTTTCTCTGTGTAACCATTCTGGCTGTCCTAGAACTCACTTTGTAGGCCAGGCTGGCCTTGAAGTCACTGAGATCTGACTGCCTCTGCCTCCCAAGTGTTGGGATTACAGGCGTGCACCCCCCAGGCTTTTTGAATAACTCTTTTAACTTCTGCAAGCTTACAGTTCTTTAGATGTCCAAAGGTGTGAGGGGGCTGTGGGCGAGCACACAGATGTCTACATGAGTGTGTAAGTTAACTTTCCCCCAGGTTGTTACAAGGCACCTTTCACTACACAGCGTGTGACCCACATAGAAGGCCGCCAGTTTGCAGTGATGGTAACTGATGTTGAAAAGGAAAGAAAATGGGGGAAAGGAGAAAGGAGGAACGAGTGAACCTTGGGTAGTTGAGGGAGGAGGAAATGAAGGCAGGAGAGGGAAGAACGCAAGCCAATCTGCTCATCCTTTGGAGGGAAACTGAGGCTAGGCTGTGGAGACTGGCCAAGGTGTCAGGGGAGCAGGTTGAGTGAAATGACCAAGGATGGCAGAGGTGGTGGCTGAAGGTGGGAAAGCCAAGTGGCTTTTTAATAAGCCGCTTCAGAGAGAGGAGGAAAATGTACTTTTTATGGCATCAATTAAAGAACCAAAATGAATGTGTCTTTCAATGGATTGCATGTTTACGTTTCTGGAACGGAGATGAGCCAAGACAGCCTGGGGATGCTTCTCCCACGGTTTTCCCACCCACTCCCCACCAAGTTGTGAAAATATATATACCTGCTTCCCTCTCGGAGTCATTCTGCCAGCTAATTATCTGTAAAGATTCAAATCATGAACTGAAACTCCAGAGCTTTTTATGGGCACTCGGGGAGCATTAAATGGGGAGATTGGAAGTCAAATTACAGTTCCCCCAATAGATTTTTTTGAAGGGCTGGATAGAATAAAAAAAGCTGCCTTTAATTAAAAAATGTAAAACAATAAGGGCCCCTATGCATAAACAGGATTTCTTGGGGGGCTTGTTCCCTCATGAGAATTAGCTATATGCCTACTGGGATTCTGGCCTCTGCTCCAAGGGCCTCCAGGAGGAGGAGTAACTGGTGGACGCACTGCATTGTCAGCCATGAGGTCTTGATAATAGGAACCCCAAACCAGAGGGTTTGCACTGCGGCTCAGCAAAATGCAGTCATGGGCTTGTCTCTGTCTAGGTAGGGAATTCTGCCAAGTCCTGTGTTTTATATAAAATGGAACTTTGTGGTTCTTGGCGTGGACCTGCTAGCACAGGCTAACTTGGCATCTTTGTGCTAGGCTTTTCCTGGTATATGGCTGCAGAGTTGACAGGGTCTCCGAGGTTACAGAGGAGCAAGGGAATGGAGTTCTGGGGTCCTGGATTTCCCATCCTGTTCTCATAAGAAAGGCATCTTTCTAGTCACTCCAGTTGGAAACATAGGATGGAGCCTTGCTTTCTCCCAGATCTTAATTCTTTCCTCAGCCCATTTACCTTTTTTCACCCTCCCCTTTTTATTGCTTTTATCCCAGCTTCATCTCTTCCATCTAGTACTTGGACTTTCTGTGCATTTCTTGGTTAATCTCCAGGCCCCCTCTTCTCTGCTCCATAACCCATCGTCCTGCAAAAGTCCGAATGATGTTTGTATAAGGACAGGCAGCATTTCCCAGGGTTTTAGGCAGGACCTGGGAAGAGGAGGGCCTGGATTTGAAGTCCAGTCTCCACTACCAGCTGCAGCTTCTGTTTTGTCCCTATTCTCTTTCTCTTGCAAGGACAGAACTGAAAACATGTGTTTCCTATTATACTGTCAGCTTGTATGTGCTTGGCTTCTAACTTCTGGCTTGGAGTTTGGAAGAGTGGGAACAGGCTCGCATCTCCACCCTCCACTTCCCCATCGCCTACCAGCTTCCCAGTTCCCCGGTTATTGGATGGCGTGATGCTAGATGTTGACTGACAAGGAAGAGAATGAGACAGAGATGAACTCAAGACTCCAGCCAATTTTGTGCTTCTAGATACGGGAACGGAAGTAAAGCTTTGAGAAAGGTGGACAGTGGAATCAGACTCAGATCAGCTGTTTATAAGCAGAGGAAGAAAGGCCAGGTTGGATCTGTGTATTAATTACTTTTCTGTTGCTGTGATACAATGTCAGGCCTAAAAGCTATTTGAGGAAGGCGTGGTTTCCTTTAGCTTACAGTTTCAGACGGGGAGAGTTCAAAATGGTGGGGAAGGCATAGCAGGAAGAACAGGAAGCAGGGAGGTCACATGTTACCTGCACACAGGAAGCAGAAAGGGGGAGAGAAACTAGGAAGTTGGGTAAGGCTCTAGACCCTTAAAGTCTTTTCCAAGTTATGTACTTCTTCCAGCAAGGCTCCACCTCTTAAAGGTTCCATAACCTCCTCAAATAGTGCCGCTGGGTAGGTAGGGACCAAGTGGTCAAATGCATGAATCTATTGGGAACCTTTCTCATTCACACTACCACAGTACTCTCCCAAAATCCAGGATCCATGCCTTTGATATGATGTGAGACATTAGTGAGAACCTCAGCTCAAATGCTTGTAAAGGGACCCTACTGTCATATCGCAGAGGTTCTTTATTTGGGAGCCCCAGTGCCATTGGTCTGGTGTGTGAGGTCAATGGAACCAGTTACTAGGTCCTGTCAAAGAGTAAAGAAGGTCAGGGTCTAGTCCTGGAAGGTGGGAAAAGAGGCCAACATCTAGGCCCTGGGAACATCATAAAGGAAGCAGCTACTGAAGCTGGAGAAGGAGCCACAGTCAACTCTGAGAGACGAAGTGTTGGTCCACAGTCAGAAAGCAGTTACTAAGGGATGAGGTGGCTAGGGGCTTCAGAGCAGGACAAGAAGCAAGATGAATTTGAAGGCTGACATCTGGAGGGAAAGGCTTGTCTTTAGGGAAAGATAGTACCAAGATTTATAAGAGAAAACAGACTCACCTGGTGGCTTGGAGAAGTGTGAGGGTAGAAATACTTTTGTAAAAAAAAATTACTTAAATTTTACAGGTCATATCATATAATGGGTTAGACACCATTATGACATTTTCCAAGTATGTTTGTACGGATCTCCTTTCTCCATCTCCTCCATGGTAGCTGGAAGTTGTCCTGCTTGGTCCTGCAGCTGCTCAGACCCAAATAAACACACAGAAGCTTATATCAATTATGAATTACATGGCCATGGCCTATGGCTCAATTTTCTTGCTAGCTACCTCTTATAACTAAACTCAGCCCATTTCTATTAATCTATATGTTGCCACGTGTTTTGTGGCTTTACCTGTGTGCCATTACACGCTGTTCCCTGGACGGCAGGATGGCGTCTCCTCCTCTCTTTTCTCATTTCACTGTCCCTCTTGAATTTCCCACCTGGCTCCATCCTTCCCTGCCATAGGCCAATGCAGCTTTATTTATCAACCAATCAGAGCAACACATATATTCCACAGCACCCCATGTCCAGCTCCCCCTGCTTCCTGGTTGTAGTCCCCAGATTATTTTCCTCTTTCATGTCCCCTGTATCCTTTTGTCCATTCTCTTTTTTTTTTTTTTTTTTTTTTTTTTTTTTTTTTTTTGAGACAGGGTTTCTCTGTGTAGCTTTGCACCTTTCCTGGAACTCACTTGGTAGCCCAGGCTGTCCTTGAACTCACAGAGATTCGCCTGGCTCTGCCTCCTGAGTGCTGGGATTACAGGCATGCACCACCACTGCCTGGCTCTTTTGTCCATTCTCTATCCTTCCTTATCTCCTAATATTGCCCTCTCTTGGGCTCCTTTCTAGGTGTTTAGATGTTACCCCCACTCACACCTGTTTCCATATATACATGTGTGTGTGTTATAGACTAGGACTTGCCTATGAGGGAGAACATGAAGTTTCTGTCTTTCTGAGTTGGGTCAAGTCACTTAATAGTATACTTTCCAGATTGATCCATTTCCCTGCAATTTTCATTATTTGATTCTTTGTGACAGGCTGAAAAACATCCTATCATGTATATGTACAATAGTTTTTTTTCCATTCATCTGCTGTTCAGAGACAAGAGTACATGTAGCCCAAGGCAGATGGGGAGCTGAGGGGTTTCTCGGGTTGCTAGGTGAACTGTCTGGGTGTAGGGTGTGTGTGTATTTAGTGTGTGCAGGTGAAAGAACTAGACTGTGCAGTGCATTATTACAAGAGGACCGTGTGTATAACCCAAAACCAAATAGGGCCCCAGGGTACTAAACTGTCTCCTACACTTGCCTGCCTCATCACTACTGATTGAATAGAGAGCAGCAGAGAAAGAGGAACAAGAAGGAGGCTGCCGATGGCACTAAAGGATGAAAGAGGAGCTGAAGAGACTGCTCAGTAGTTAAGATCGCTTGCTGCTCTTGCAGAAGCCCTGAGCTTGATTTTTCTGCACCCTTGTCAGATGCCTCACAATTGCCTGTAACTCCAGCTCCAGGGAATCTGCTGTCCTATCCTGGATCTGTGGGTACAAACACAAACATGCATACACACACACACACACACATACACACACACCATCCCTATATTCCCGAACATATAACACCCTCATATACTTAATTAAAATTAAGTCAAAAAATTTAAAACATAACAAACAAACACAAAGGATCACATAGAAAAGCTTGTGTGACTGTTTACCTCTAATAGATCATCATTGATAGACCAAAGAAATTATTTCATCTAAGGCCAGCTTAGTGAAAAAGTGAGTTTATTGGAGGTGCTTACAGGACTATGGACACATAGTTAATTACAAGAACATGGGTGACTCAAAGACAGCTGCACCATTGAAAAGCCCATCCTAAAATGGACGATAATTCACAAAAGTTGCATCCCTGGAGCTCCCTGCATGACTTGCAGGCACTTTGACTGGTGGGAGAATCTCCTCTCCCTAGCACATATGCAACTGCTTGTATCACCTTGGGGAGGGGCTTAGCTTCAGGAGCTTCCTGAGCCTTGTGTGTTTCCCTGGTTTCCTGAACCTTTTGAGCTGGATTTCCCAAACCTTGCTGTTTTCCTTTATTTCTTGGGCCTTTTAGTTTTAATTCCTGGTTTTAATAACCCTCCTTCTGGGAAGGAGTGTTTCAGTTGAGAAGAAATAGTGACAGAACAGAACAGAACAGAGCTATATCCAATAATGCAGGAAATTAGGGAAAGGGGGAGGGGAGCCAGCAAGCAAACAAATCCTAGAAAACAAAAACCCAAACAGGAGGTTTAAAAAGAATCAACTGCATACAGAAGATGAGAGTTTTGACCCTCTGATGCTTCTAGACCAGTAAAACATAGAGAGCTATGTTTTTAAATGGCCTCCATGCCATTTAAAAAAAATAGTTAAAAATCCCAAGACTGGATGTGGTGACTCATGACTATAATCCCAGCACTTGGGAGGTGAAGGCAAGAGGATCAGGAGATCATGACCAGTCTTTCCTAAATGGTAAGTGTGGATACAGCACAGCATGTATAACAAAAAATTATCAAATAAAGAAACAAAAAAAAAATCTACAAAAAGTAGCCCCAAAGCTAGAATATTCTAGAATTGGAGTCCTATTCCTTCTTTCTGCTAGCTGCTTGACCCTGAGAAAATTAATTCATTATTGTTTGTACTTCAGTTTCCCCGGGTTGTTTTGAAGATGAAAAGAAAATTAATACTTGCCATGCTTCCTGTCCCTATGAAACTGAAGCAGAGGATAAGGATTGTAAGGATAGCCTGGGCTATATAAAGATTCTGTCCTCCAAACCTAAACCAACCAAGCAAGCAAGTTAAATATCCCCGTACAAGCAGATGGACTCAATGAAAGCCCACCCTTCTGATGTCATGATATGATGTTTTCATTTACATATGTGTTCAATGTTGTGCATAGCTATCCTTGAACACACCCACTTAGGTAAGATGTGATTCATAACAAGCTCCCTGAGCATTTAGTTTGCAGTACTATTGTGTGTGCATGCGTGCGTGTGTGTGCATGTGTGTGTGTGTGTGTGTGTGTGTGTGTGTATGTGTGTGTAGGCATGGGTGTGTGTGCATATAGGTACCTGCAGGAGACAGAAGAGGGTGCTGGAGTTTCCTGTAGCTGGCTCCAGAGGATACTGTAGCTGTGGTTATAGGTGATTGTAAGCCGCCTGATGTGGGTACTGGGAACCAAACTCAGGTTATCTGTAAAAAATAATATGCATTCTTAACCACTGAGCCACCTCCCCAGACCTGGTTGGTTAGCGTTAATTGTCAGTGTGACACAACCAAGAATCGCCTGGGAAGAGATTCATGATGAGGTCCATATTGGGCTCACCTGTGAACGTGTCTGCAGGAGGAATTTTTAAAATGAAATTAGTTGATGTGAGGAGACCCAGCCCACTGTGCTGTTTCATAGGCAGGAGATGCTGAACTGTGTAAGAGTGGAGACACTGAGAGATCACAAGCAAGCAAGCAAGCAAGCAAGCAAGCTAGCAAGCAAGCCAGGGCATGTATATATTTACTTCTCTCTGTTCCTGATTGTGGATGTGATGTGACCAGCTGTCTCACGGTACCACCACCATGACTTCCCTGTAGTGATGGTCTGTAACTTGGTGTCGTGAGCTAAAATAAACTCTGTGGACAAGGCTACTTTATCACAGTAGCAGTAACTAGGACCCCATGATTATCTGAAACCAGAGCCCTAGTACAGGTATAAAAGCATGATACCATAACTGGCTCAGGGCTGTTTGGTGACATGGGCCATGGCTCCAAGTTGGCTGTCTTCAACTCAGAGGTCCCAGACAGAGTGACAGAGTCAGGCAGTCTGTGCCACTAGGAGGCTTAAAAAAAAAAAAAAAAAAAAAAAAAGCTTTAGGGGCAATGAAGAAAGAAAATGAGAGAAAGTGATGGTTAATAGGGAGAGAATGGCTAGACATCCCACCCCTGAGGATACCAGAAAAATGAACACAGAGCTTCTGTACTGAGAGCTCTTTTGAAGAAATTGAACAAATGTTCTCAAGGAAGGCAGGAGCTCAGCTTCCCTAATGCCCAAGGGGCGCTTGGTGGAAAACACTCTAGAGCTATGATTTCAACTGCCAGTCCAAGCAGATGGGTTCAATAAAGCCAATGGTTATTTACATCAATGGGAAGACCACATGGGCTTATTCCTGGCTCCTGGGATCAGGATGGGAAAAGGAATGACTGAAATGATTGAAATCCTGAGAAGGGGAAAAATGGACACTCTTAACGAGAAAGAAATGTTTAAGCTTAGCCTAATTCTTTTCATCTTGGAGCCTCTGAGGGCTCCGAGTGGGGCTCCCAAAAAACTCAGACCCGTACCAGCTGTGTTCCTAGACAGGGAAGTTGCTCCACTGTAGGTGGAGGAACCACTGTGTTAGGAGAGTATAGGGCTGTCTAGTCTGCTACACAGCTGTGCTTTTGCCCTTTATTTGAGATAGAGTCTTGCTCTGTAGCCCCGGCTGACTTGGAACTCCCTGTGTAGGCCTGGCTATCCTTAAATTGGTGGTAAACCTCTCGGTTCTGCCTTCTGAGTTCTGGGATTACAGGCATGTATCACTATACCCATCCCCCATTTCTCACATACTTAGGCTAGTGTCTTGAGAACTTACCATATTAGAGGTGATCTGTCTCCTTGTGTCCTGGGCTTGAATTCTGTCCTCTCTTGAGAGTCATTATGGAGCAAAAGATTATCCAATCAAATTTTGCATGAGTCAGGTGCTGGAATTACATGGTAGGTATTATTTACTTTGTTTGTTTGTCTGATTTATTTTATTTGTTTATCTTTTACAAATTTATTTGTGTGTGTGTGTGTGTGTGTGTGTGTGTGTGTGTGTGTGTGTGTGTGTATGCTCATGTGTGGTATGGACAAGCCATGATGCATGTGGAGATCAGAGGGATAGTCTGTGGGAGTCAGTTCTCTACTTCATTCAAGTGGGATCCTGAGATTGAACTCAGGTCATCAGGCTTGGTGTTAAGTGCCTTTTCCCTAGGGAGCCATCTCACTGGCCCCCATTTTTTGTTTTTAAACCATGAATGAACTTGCGAGCTCCTCAAAGGAATGAAACATACCTTCTTGTGTGCAGTAATAGTTTGGGATGAGCAGTAGATGTTTAGTAAACTTTTGAAATTCAAATAAAACTAAAATGAGCCGGGCAGTAGTGGTGCATGCTTTTAATCCCAGCACTCAGGAGGCAGAGCCAGGAGGATCTTTGTAAGTTCGAGGCCAGCCTGGTCTACAGAGCAAGATCTAGGAAAGGCGCAAAAGCTACACAGAGAAACCCTGTCTCGAAAAACCAAACAAACAAACAAACAAACAAAACCCCCAAAAAACAAACAAACAAACAAAAAACCCAACTAAAATGAATTAGATCTCAGACAATACAAGAGTCACCTTGTGCCTCCAGTGAATGATCGAACTCCACAGACGTGAAATACAGTATAAAATGCACCTTACATAAAGGTGCCATTGAGCATAATGGGATCCTTCTTGGATCATTCAGAAGCTCTCCAGGATTATCATTAGCACTTCAGTTTACTCTGGCAGCGGCCAGCCTGGAGTTCAGGTGGCTGGCTACTGTTCTAGAACGCAGTCTTCTTTTTTAAAGCCAACAATCTGCCTAAGCATTTTTAAAGTGCATATTATAATCAAATCCATTATTGTTATTATTCTTTTTACAAAGCGGTTAATTTTAAAGAGCTGTTGGGTGGAGAAGAACCTAATTAATGGTGCCTCTCTGGGAGATGAGCTTGTTTGATCCAGTCCCTGCCTACAAGCAGTTGAAGATTCAATGCTGAAAAATGGCAGTCATGGTCTTGAAGAGTGATATTAGTTCATGAGCCTGCACAAGGTAGGGTCTTATCTGGCTTTGTATAAGTGACAGAACATTAAAAGTCATAGGGTTGGGGATGTAGCTCAGTGGTAGAGTGCTTGCCTAGCAAGCACAAGGCCCTGGGTTCAGTCCTGTTCAGTCCTCAGTTCTTAAAAAGAAAAAAAAAGTCATGCCTCAGGTGTGATTGTAGGATTGCACCATCCTAAAGGTCTAAATGGACATAGTCACCTATGAAAATGATACAAAACTAGGGCATGGCAAAATGGCTCAGTGGGTCAAGGCACCTGCCCCAGAGCTAGATGATATGAGTTCAAGCCCTGGGACCCGCGTGGTGGAAGGAGAGAGTAGACTCTCTTGAAAGTTGTCCTTTGACCTCTCCAGGTTCCCTCTGACACATGCACCCACATACCACACACCAACATAAATAAACAAATGTGAAAGCAAAATACACAAGATCAAAATTCATTAATGAAAGCCGCTGAAGACTTCAATATTTCTCTTTCACTAACTAGTAGATAAACCCTACAGAAAATCATCTAGGTCAAACTTGCCCTAATATAATCTCCTGAGTTACATGGGAAACATAGTTATTCCTATTGTCTTTAGTTTCCTTTACTTCTTTTTAAAATAACATTTTAATTGGCATTTAAAAAATTTCATACATGCATATAATGTATCTATCTCCCCTCCCTCCCCCCTCCTTATCCCATCCTTCCTTCCCTCTAACTCTCCCCAGGACCCCTAATTAAATACTCCTCCCTACTTCATGTATTCTTTTAAAAAAATACTTGTTTATTTACTCATTTTTAACCCATCGAGCCCAATTAGTTTTGTCTCCATGCGCATGGCTGTGGGGTCACCCACTGGGGCATGGGAACATAATATGGACCATACATCCCCTCAAAGTGACTTCCTTTCAGAGTCATCTCCTGCCAATAGTTCCTCAGCTAGGAGTGTGGCTTGGATTTCCTTCCCTTTCTACCCTGGAAATTTAACCTGCTACATCTTATACCAATGACCATAGCTGCTGTGAGATCATATGAGTAACAACCGTGTCATGCCCAGGGGACAGTGTTTCACAGCATTGAAATGCTCCCTATGCTCTGACTTTCACATCCCATCAGCCTCCTTTTCCGAGATGCATAAACTTTCTGAACTCTGGTTTAATTAAAGCAGAGGTTGGCACTTCCCTTTGTGTTATGTCTTGGACAATCACCGCTTCCTTTCAACGGACTTGTATACAGTACATTTGACCCTTACAGACAGTATCTTTCAGATGGGTAAGTCTGTGCCAGACAACAAGAGTGGGTGCTGTGTGTGTGCAGGTGTTGCAAGACCCGGGGATCCTCCCGTCTCTGCTTCCCCAGAGTGCATTACAGGCTTGTGCTTCTGAGCTTGGCTTTCTAATGTGGGTTCTGGGAAATCAGATTCAGGTCCTTGCGCTTATACTGTGAGTGCTTTAGGCTTTAGTTCCTGATCATTCTCTCCAGCTCCTGAGTGTTTTGATTCTCCTCTTACAAGCTTCAAAGGGATAAAGGGACTTGGCTTCCATTATCCAGCTAGGAAGCGACAGATCCCAGCAGGCAACCAAACATGCTGGATGTGGTCACCTATGCCTGTAATCCCAGCACTTGGGAAATGGAGTCAGGAAGATTGCAAGTGTTAGACCAGCCTGGGCTGCATAAGGGGACCCTGCAGAGAGAGTCCGGCGAAGGAGGAAGGGAGGGGGAGGGGCAAGAGGGAGGGGGACATGAAAGGGAGGGGAGGAGAAGGAAGGGAAGGGGAGAGAGTAGATTCTTCAGATCATTGGATCATTGGATCATTCCATCCACTCCATTGAGTTTTCTCTCAAAATAACTGGGTTGGAGAGAGGTTTCTTTGCATATTGCTATTTTGGACGTCGTAGGCACAGCATCAGAGGAGACACCCCCCACCAACACACTCCACATCTGTACAATATTCCCTTCCAGAAATGTTTTTGAAAACAGCAGCTAGTGTTTATTAAGTCATTCCGCATTTGACAGGGTGCTGTCATGTATTCAATGCTTCCCGCCCTCCCTTGAGAGCTCTTCTGCAATGAGACCCTCCCTCCCACCACCCACCTCCTACAGACCGCTCTATTTGAAGCTCCCATTGCTTGGAAAAGAGACAGGGAAGAATGGTCTCAAATATCTGGCTTTAAGGTACATTCTTGTGTAAATCAGAGAGAATCTGGAAAATATACATTGTGTTAGTATTTTGGTTTTTTTTTTTTTAGTTCCTGATTCCAGAGAACCCCCCCTTTTTTTTCTAAAGGGGGAGAAAGTGGTTTGAAAGGACACATGCTGCAAGCCAGCATGGGTTCCTCCTATCTTTCTTCAGCTCCTCTTGTTCCAGTCTGTGTTTTTGTTGTTGTGATGAAATCCTCCCACCAAAAGCAACTTAAACAGGGAAAGGATTTATTTGTCTTACACTTCTAGGTCACAATTCGTCACAGAAGGAAGTTAAGGCATGAACTCAAGCAGAAACCATAGAGGAATGCCATTTGCTGGCTTGTTGTCTGGCTGTCTCAAGGGCTCATGCTCTCATATATAGCCCAAGTCTACCTGCTTAGGGATGGTGCCACCCACAGTGGGCGTGGTCCCCATTACATCAATCATCAATTGAAGCACCCCCCCCCCCAATCATGCCCACAGACCAATATGATTTAGGTGAGTCCCAAATTGAGACTCTTCTAGATGACTCCAGGCTGTGTCAGGTTGACAGCTGAAGCTAACTAGGACGTTCTTTATACCAAGGACAGTGAGTGACGGGCCTCCCCAAGGGCTTTGCACACCTGAGCAGATAGAGGAAGGGATACTTTGTGGACACTAGTCATGGAATTCTGCAGACATAGCTCTGCAAAGAGTCTAGGCTGGTGAAGGGGAACTAGGTCCTCTGTGGTCCTGACTCACCTCCTTCTCTCACTGCCGTGACCAAACACTTGAGAAGAAGCAATTGAAGGGAAGAAGCTTTGGCTCACACTTTGAGGGTCCAGTCCATCATGGTGGGGAAGTCATGGTGGTGGGGGTGTGAAGCAGCTGGTCACACTACACCCACAACCAGGGAGCAGAGAACAACCAATACCAGCTCTCAGCTCCTTTTATCCCTTTTTTTCAGTCCAGGAAATGGCACAGAACTACTCTCATTCCAGGTGGACCTACCTGGAAATACCCAGACAGCACACCCACAAGTACTTCATTAATGTTGTAAGAAGTGTGCTATGCTGTATGTGTATATATGTGTGAGTATGAATATATATGTGTGGTGTATGTATGTGTGGTATGCACATATGTGTATGGGGCTGGGCGGTGCACTCCTGTTCATGTATGGAGGTCCACCGAAAACATAAGGGAGTATCATGTTCTATCATGTTCCACTAATTCCATGAAGATGTGGTCTCCCACAGAACCTAAAGCTATGTTGCTTTTGATCAGAATATTTCACTACATCAACAGAAGTGGAAGCAGAACATCACACTACAGTGGTACCGCTCACCTGGGCACCAGACTTAGAGAGACATTAGCTGAGTTAAGCAGAATCAGGAGAACAATTATGCTCAATGAAACACAATCCTCACTCTTATAGGACCATGTTTCATGCCAGAAGTAGGGTCAGGACCACCTCATCAGATGTCAGTGTAGATGAGTGATGACCTCTGAGTATTTGATAGACTATTCCATGTTGAAAGACAGATTCATAAAATTAATGAGTGCAGGACCAGCCCTTAAATGTCACAACAAGGAAGCTGAGAAGGGGAAGGAAAAGCAGAACCCGGCTCAGTGGGTTGACCACACATTGATAAGATCAAGTTTACAGTTACTTGTAAAATTGAGGGGTATGGTGTGGGAGGAAAGGGAACTTTCAATAAGAATTAGGTGAAATTTAGAAAAGTAAAGTTGAAATCATGTAGCTCATTGGGCAAGTAGCTAGAGAATTCCCGTGTACCTACTCAGTATGGCTTTGAATTTGGGGGAGGGAAAATGGGAGGCTCACTGGGAAGTAGTAAATCAGTAATATTCAACTTAATTTACTGTTTATGGTTTTTAGATAAGACAAAATGGACAGTAATTGGTATCCTTGGAAGAGGAGAGTTTAAAATTCATTCAGTTATTTGGGGACTCAGCTCAGTGGTAGAGTGCTTGTCTAGAACTCCCCCCACTGAAGTGAGGAGCCAGGGCCATGGCTCAGCAGTAGCATACTTCTCTAGAATTCACCAGTGAGAACCTGTGGGTGTGGATCCATGTTTGAACACTTGCTGAGTTGTACTCAAGGCCTTAGATTCAACTTCCAGCTTCATAAAACAATAAAAAGTATTATAAAATTAAAACAGAGTATACAAGCTTTTGCATTGTGCTAAGCATCATAAGTAATCTAGAATGATTTAAGTAAGGAAACTGTGCAGGGGTGAACAGGTTAATTGCAAACAGTCTGACGTTTTATGTAAAAGACTGAACATCTACAGAGTCTGGATGGTTCTGAAACCAGTCTCCCATGCCTACTGTAAGACAACATTATGCATCCTAAGAGGATAATTTTGCTGCAGTTTGAAATGCAAGAACTAATGAGGACTATGCAAATGTTTTCCAGCATTTTCCCTTTAACTCTAATAAATGACCATGCTAGAGTAATAAATAAAATCTTAAAAAAAGAAATGTTTCCCTTATTAGGAGACCCCCAACTGGTCCACTTGGGGATATTGCCATTGGTTAGAAATGAATTCATTATGATTATCTACGTACACCTTTATGTATTTGAGCATAAATACTGAGCTAGAGAGATGGCCCAGTGTGGTTACTTCTATTGTAACTTTGACTCCAAAAGAGTTTCAAAGGGGGATTGTCTAGATTAGTTTGGCCTGTAGCCAGGTCTGTGGGGGATTGTCTTGATTGCCTTCATTGATGTGTGAAGACCCAGCCAGGAAATGGGCAGTCCCAAGTCTTAAGCTCGAAGACTGTGTTACCATAGAGAAAGCCAGCTAAGCAGTAAGCCCAAATGCATTTATTTCTCTCTGTTCTTGACTGTTGATGAGGTGTGCCTAGCTGCTTCAAAGCTCCTGTTGCTGTGACTTCCCCCAAGTGATGGTATGTAACCCAGAAATATAAGCTAAAAAATCCCTTTCTCCCCTAAGTTGCTTTTTGTAAGGGTATTTTATCACAGCCACAGAGAGAAAACAAGGGCATGCAGTCAGCCTTGTGTGTACTTTGCAAGTATGAATAGTTGATTTTGATCCCCGGATCAAAAATGCTGAGCCTAGTGTGTCTGTAATCCCAGTGCTGGGGAGGGTGAGGTAGATAAATCCCTGGGGCTCATGGGTCAACTGGCCTAGTTTCTTTAGCAAGTTGCTGTTCAGTGAGAGATCCTGTGTTGTGGGATATTTGTATGCTGTGTGAAGAGGTATTTATTGTAATAAAAAGCTGACCGGCCAATTGCTAAGCAGGAGGTATAGGCGGGATTTCCGGGGAGGGAGAGGAAGTAGGAGGAGGAATCTAGGTGTTCCAGAGAGATACGAAGAGACACAGAGAAAGCAGCAGAATGGCCAGTATGTGTCAGAATGTAGACGAAATGGGTTAATTTAAGTTATAAGAGCTAGTTAAAAACAAGCATAAACTAAGACCAAGCTTTCATAATTAATAGTTAAGTCTCCGTGTCATTATTTGGGGCTGGCAGCAGAAAAGAAAGTCCATCTACAACCCTGTTTCAATAAACAAGGTGGACAGCTCCTGATGCAAAACAGCCCTTGAGCATATGTATGTAGGCAAACTAGCACACACATCAACATGTGTACACACTTACATGTATACAAATGATGGTGATGATGATGAGTATAAGAGGCTGTAGTGATGGCTCAGCAAGTAAGGCACTTGCCACCAAGCTTGACAAACCCAGATTCCATCAACTGAAGGAGAGAGCTGACTCATGAAAGTTGTCCTCTGACATCCATATGCACACCATTGTATGTGTTCACACCTGTACACATGTGGGCACGCACACACATAAATATACATAGACGTACACACAGATACACACAAAAGACATAAATAAAATGTGATAAAAAGCAAAAAGACAGCAATGATGAAAAGAGGTCAATGTTTAAAAAAGTAGCCAGTCCTCAGATGCTTTCTGAAGGCTAAATAGACCACGTTCTTCCCTATTTCTAGTTAACTTTAACCCTCACTATCTGCTGTTTCTGCAAAGTTCTTTACCATCTGATCCCCCGCCACACACACACACACACACACACACACACACACACACACACACACATACACACACATGTGAAGCTAAGAAAGAACCTGGGACTATTGGATGGTCTATCTAGATTGCAGGTCCCATATTCCTGTGTAAAACTACATTGCTAGTGTGCGCTAAGGTCACACGAATGTTTTTGGCAGTCAGCTCACATCTCTGACCTGCCTTGAGCATCCTGACAACCCAGCTCCCCAGGCTTTTCACAGAAACTGCAACTCCACACAGCTCCATCTTCCCACACCTGTGCCTTTTGGACCCAAGGGCAGAACCTTACATTTGTTCCAATTAAATTTTATCTTGTTAAACTCAGTTCATCACTCTATCCTGTCAAAAATGCCTGAAGCCCTTCTTAGGTTTTTGCAAAATATATGCTCAACTCCCACAACCTTCCGCCTAGCTTCCTACATGCGTTTGAATGCATTTTCTCTGGCAGCTCTGTTCCCTGCATCCAGGGTTTAAAGATGCGCAAGACTCTTGCTGCGGCTTTCAAAGAGCTCATAGACACATAACAAGTGTGTCCGATGTGGTTGTGCATACCTGTAATTCCAGCATTTGAGAGGTGGAAGAAGGGTATCAATCCTTCAAGGCCAGACTTGGCTTTATGGGGAGTCTGAGGCCAGCTTGAGACCCTGTCTCAAAGCACAGCAAACAGGGGCTGGTGACATGGCCTCTCAGGTAATGAGGTTTGTCTCCAAGACTGATGCCCTGAGTTCTATCTCTGAAAGCCACCAAGTGAAAGGAAAGAACCGATTGCCCCCAAACTGTCCTGACTTCTACTTGAGTGTTGTACACACCACACACACACACACACACACCTTCCTCTTACACAAAATAAATACATAAAAATGCACTAAAACACCCAAACACACATACACACAAAACAAACAACAGCAACAAATTGGTGAAGTGGCTTATAGGAATTATCCTGGCACTCCTCCAGAGGCTGTGGCAGGTGGCTGTGAATCGAGGCTAGCCTGAGCTACATAGTGAGTATGTATGCTCAGTAGAAGATCTCATCATAACAATATAAAACAAAACAAACCTTACATTTAAGCCTAGGGTGATGGCACATGTCTGTCATCCCAGCATATGGGAGGTGGAGGCAGGAGGATCAGAAGTTCAGTGAGACCCTGTTTAGAAGTTCAATAAGACCCTGTCTCGACAAAGACAAATGCCATACAGTGTACTCTATGCAATAAATAACTGTGTTTCCTGGGAACAGGTAGAAGAGTGCCCTGATCTATTAGATCTATTAGACCTATGTGATAGAATGGAGAATGATGGAATGTTCCCTCTGCAGGTGACATCTGCCTTGAATCCTACATGAAGATCAGAGAGCATGATGTGAGCGGGAACTGACAGCAGCATCTGCTATGCATTGATGACCAGAGTCGGTTTGGTTGATCTGGCTGGCTAGGCAGGTATCTCTTCCCTCTCTTAAGCTCCATGTGTGTCCCTCCTGAGGCTCCAATGCTGGTTGCCAGCGGATGACCTTCCCCAACAGAGGAGGACAGTTCTTCAGTCAAGGGTAAACCAGAAGCTGTACGCCCCTGCAAGAACTTCTAGAACAAGTTCTGTAGAGAAGAGTAGAGGTTCTAGGATGCGTTATGGGAGCTCAGCGGTAGGGCTGTTCTACTTTGCTTTCCTGTGGCTGTGATAAAAAAACATCATGGTCAAAAACACCTTGCAGGGCAAAGGGTTTATTTCATCTCACAGGTCATAGTCTACCATGGAGGGAAGCCAAGGCAGGAACCTGAAGTAGAAATCATGCAGAAAATTTCCTTCCTGGCTTGCTCCGAGGCACACATTCAGCTGCCTTTCTTATACAGCCTGGGCCCACCTGCCTAGGGATAGTACCAGTCACGCAGTGGGCTGGGCTCTCTGACATCAATTAGCAAACAAGATAATGCCACACAGACATGTCCACAGGCCACTCTGATAGAGGCGATTCTTCAAGTGGGGGTACCTTTTCTGAGGTGACTCTTAGGTTGTGTCAGGTTGATGACAAAAACTAACCAGCAGAAAAATCAAAGTCTCACTGAAGGGGGGTGCATTAGACAATATGTATCTAGAGTTGTTCTCACCCTTCCTAACATTGCAACACCCCCTTTTATTAAACTTTTTTTTTTAATTAAGAGATTTTCTATTCACCACAGATTGCTCTGTCCTCTCTCCTCCCCCCCCCCCCCCTCCCATTCCCATCTTCTCCAAGGCAAGGTCTCCCATGGGGAGTCAGCAGAGCCTGGTGCATTCAGCTGAGGCAGGTCCAAGCCTCTCCTCCCTGCACCAAGGCTGTGCAAAGTGTCTCAGCATAGGCAGTAGGTTCCAAAAAGCCAGCTCATGCACTAGGGACAGGTTCCAGTCTCACTGCCTGGGTTTAAGCTAAACAGTTCAAGCTAAACAACTGTCTCACTTATCCAGAGGGCCTGGTCCAGTACCATGGGGGCTCCTCAGCCCTAACTCTGCGACCCTTTAATAAAGTTCCTCATGTTGTATTGACCACCAACCATGAAATTATTGTCGATACTTCCTAACTGTAATTTGGTGAGCTGCAGGACAATGAGAGACTGTATCTCAAAGGGAAAAAGAATAGGTCCTTAAGAGGTGATGCCTGAGGATGATAGCCAAGTTTGTCCTCTAGCCTACACACACACACACACACACACACACACACACACACTTGTACTAGCTAGTTCTATGTCAACCTGACACAAGCTAAAGTCATTGGAGAGGAGGGGACCTCAATTGAGAAGATGCCTCCATAAGGTCTGGCTGTAGACAAGCTTGTAGGACATTTTCTTAATTAGTGATTGATGAGGTGGTCCCAGACCATTGTGGGTGGTGCCATCCCTGGGTTGTGGGTTCCATAAAAAGCAGGCTGAGCAAGCCATGTGGAGCAAGCCAGCAAGTAGCAATCCTTCATGGCCTCTGCATCAGCTCCTGCCTCCAGGATCCTGCCCTGTTTGAGTTCCTGTCCTGACTTCCTTCAGTGATGAACAGCAATATGGATGTATAAGCCAAATAAACTCTTTCCTCCCCAACTTGCTTTTTTGGTCATGGTATTTTATCGCAGCAATAGAAAGCCTAACTAAGACAACCCTATATCCAGCTGAAAAACCAGATGTGAGGCACAGTGAGTGCTTAATGAATCCATATGTTTCCTATTTTAAGTAGTGAGAGACTTACAAACTTAGCACCTAGAATCTCTCCTAGGCCAACACAAATCACACGTCTTCGGAGCCTTTTTGGGTTTAGAGGTAGGATTTTTATATAACTCCTTTAGATAGCTGGCAAAAAAGAAGGAATCTTTTCAGGTCTGCAAATGAGAAGAGTCTAGTTTTTGTTTCACAGAAGACTGGATAGCTAGTCCTGAACCCTCGGTGGACTCTTCTGCCTCTTCCCGATTTGTCCTGGTGTTCCCCTACATCCTTCCTTATCCATATCAAGCTCCAGCAAGAAGCTTCTGGACCCGACAGGCCAGCAGCAACTGAAGGCTCAGTCCGTGTCTGGTCACTGAATACTCCGTGCCAATGCTGCCTTCTGATTGGCCAGCACATTTGCTTTCTAGATTCTCAAGTATAGTTGGATATGGTGCTCAAATTTTGAAGATGTAGACCTTAACTTGGACGTTTTCTAGACTTCTCTTTGCTATTCTGTGCTCGACTTATTTTTTCTTTCTATCTATCTATCTATCTATCTATCTATCATCTATCTATCATCTATCTATCCATCCATCCATCTATCTATCTATCTATCTATCATCTATCTATCTATCCATCCATCTATCATCTATCTATCTATCTATCTATCTATCATCTACCTATCTATCTATCATCTACCTATCTATCTATCTATCTATCTATCTATCTATCTATCTATCTATCTATTTTTGGAGGTACTGGAGGTTGATCTGAAGATCTCACATATGCTAGGCAAACAGTCTACCTTTTGAAAACGGCAGTAGAGAGACCTTGGTGGGTTGGAGCCAAGGTACCCCATGGCAGGTAAGAGCCAGAGACATGCCATACAGACAGCGCTCATGTAGAGAGTTTAATGAGTGGTGAAGGGGGAAGGGAGAGGAGGGAGAGAAAGGGAGCTCAGAGGTGCCTTGTGTGTGTGGTGTGTGGTGTGTGGTGTGGTGTGGTGTGTGTGTGTGTGTGTGTGTGTGTGTGTGTGTGTGTGTGTGTGATAGAGAAAGAGAGCAGGCGGGGGGGGCACTGAGAAGAGAAGAGAGAGAAGGTAGGCGGGTCCCATCTTTTTAAGAGAGGACTTCGAGAATGCACAGAGAGATCATGTAGCAATGAGCACATGATATTTTCAGGACCTTAAGTAGGCCAAGGTACTGCCTGTACATTGGCCAGGTCCTAAGGAGCAGGTCTGAATGCTAACACTACCATCCCTAACTTGGAGGGAGTTGGGTCGAGGCTAGCACCCTGTCACTGAGCTACACCCCCACTCACACTCTCCTAACTGGGGGATTCTAAGCAAATGCTTTACCACTGGACCACACTTCAGCCCCCTCAGTGCCCCTCAGATTCTAGGCAAGCATTCTACCACTGAACCACACTCTAGCTCCTCGGTAGGGATTCCAGGCAAATGCTCTATTACAGAGCCACGTCTCTAGCCCCTCACTGGAATATTCTATGGAACCATTCCTTGAAACATTTCATTATTAAGTTCTTAGTGTTCCCTTGGAACTCTCTAAGCTCAAGAGAACCACATTTTTGAGTGCCGAAGTGCTCAGTGACAGAACCCTTCCTTCGTGAGCCCTGGTCTTGCTTTCCTATGTTAATTCTAGCTTTTTGCAAGCCAGCATTATTCTCTCTGAATGGTATGAAAGAAGAGAGCAATAGATAGAAAGGTGGAAGACATCTCAGATAGAGAGAATGGCATGAAGCATCTGTGCACGTGGGGAATGGTGAGGGACCAAGATGGACCATGGCTTGCAGTGTGTCTTCAGGAATGGAGATGGTGACCATTTGGGGCCAAGGCACATAGAACCTTGAATGTCACACTGAGGAGCTCAGGGGGACCATGAAGAAATAGACAAAGGTTTTGGGGTTAGAGATGATGGATGTGGTGCATATAGTAAGGGAGGGCTCAAGGGAAGGCACACATTAAGGGATATTTGTACAAAGATATACAAATTAGTTACTTTTATCATTTCTGTGACCAAAGACCCAGCAACTTATGGGTTACAACCCCTTTTGAAGTTGAGTGACCCTTTCACAGGGGGTCACCTAAGACCATGGGAAAACAGATCCTTACATTGTGGTTTGTAACAGGAGCAAAATTACAGTTATGAAGTATCAATGAAAATAATTTTATGGGTGGGGGTCACCACAACATGAGAGTCGCAGCATTAGGAAGGTTGAGCAGACTTGGAGGAAGACGGTCCTTTTGCTTCATGCTTCAAAAAGGGACAGTCTATCATGATGGAGTTCATGGCAGTGGGGAGATATGGATGAAATGTCTTATACCCTAACAGACCAGAAAGCAGAGAGGAGACAGGAAAGGGAAATAGTCCAAAGCCTCTCAAAATTGTACCACAGCCACAGCTGAGGACCAAGTATTCATACACACACACACACACACACACACACACACACACACACACACACACACACGGGAGAGATTTCACATGGAAGTCGTAATCATGAACAAGGAAGAAGACATTGAGGGCTTGAGAAGGATGGGTCATAGGGACACGAATTGAACAGCATGGTGACAATAAGTCTTCCCGAGAGTCACTGGATATATGAGACAGCACCTGACTATTGTCTGGGTCTTCAGTCTGTGGGGAGATTCCCTGGGAATTCCACACAGACACAGTATCTGGTCCTCATTAGTGAGCTTGAACAGTGCACACATGGACACAGATAAGCAGCCTGTGGGCTCTGGGCAGTGGCAAATCAGCCCCATTAGGGAAGCATGTTAGTGTGAGCAGTGTTGTGCAATGGTGAGTCACCCAGATGCCTGTGTCTCTGCCCCCATGCAGATGCATGCCCCCTGTGAGCCCCTTGGCATTAGGCAATGCAGATGGCTTGATGGGCCCAGCTGCTTGATAGTGAGGGACAAGTACTATGGATTTCACCCATGCAGAAGAAAGGGGAAGAAGTGACCCCGTGTCCTCTGACTCATCCATTTCTGCCAGGGTTGTTTTATCTCCTCCCAGGCTGAAGATACGGTTGTCATCTTTGACTCTGCCATCACTGTCCTCCCTTCTGAGGCTCTGTCATAGCTTTATCTGGAGAGCTGATGGACTTGCCAACACAGAGACATCTGTGAGGGTGCCTGATAGAGCTGCAGATGAGTGTGACCATTATGTCCCAGGCATCCCTCCATTCTACTATTAATTCTGGAATGAGTCATCTCCCATGAGGCCATCAGGCAGTCACACAGTAGCAAGACACTGGGTGTCAGCCAGTTTGTGATTGTGTTTAGAGTTAGGCAGTAGCCTGGGTTAAGAGAGACTATATTAATTATTTTCTAGTCATGACTTGTCTGAATGCCTCACAACAGAAGGGGGAAGGATTTATTTTGGCTCCTGGTTTTGGAGGGCTTAGTCCATGGCAGCTTACCTTGGTGTGCTTGGACAGAATATCATTCAGGGTGGCTGGAAGGTGTGGTAGAGGACCCTCTTCATCTCAGTGTGAATGGGATGTAGAGAGAGGAAGTACAGGGAGGGGCTAGGGGAAGATACAGCTATATGATGACTCGTTTTAATGTCAACTTGTCCCAAATTAGCATCTCCTGATAAGGAGCAAACCCTTCACTGAAGAACTGTCTTCATGACCGTAACTGAGGTGGAAAGACCCATGGACAGGATTGACAGATTGATAGCTCTTTCTTGATTCCGAACCTCACCGTCTGTTAGCAGCCCACCTACACAGGGCGTGGCAGAAGGAAGATTACTGTCTTTTGCTGGATTGGATTTCCCTCCTGGCAGCGGATTGATCTGTCTTATTGTGGCTGCTGCTGCTGCTGATTCCATTTGCTGACACCAGAACCAGCCCTTCCAGGCTTCCATCACTGACTTTAGGTGGCTATCCAGGAACCTTCCAGGTTTTCAGCATCAGACTGGTACTGCCAAGCTTCCTGACCTTGAGGATTGAGAAGCTACTGGGTTGTAGGCCTCCCCACTATGAGATAGCCACAGAGGGGATTCCAGGTGCTGAGTCCCTGAGTCTCAATGACTGAGCAACTACTAGGTTCTCAGCCTCTCAGTTATGATTCATTTGCTGTTACTATTTCAAAATACTCTGGTTTAATAAATTGTACATACATACATACATACATGCCTGAGGGTGGGAGGGCAGGGGCACATGTATATGAGGAGCATGTGTGTGTGTGTGTGTGTGTGTGTGTGTGTGTGTGTGTGTGTGTGTGTGCCTATGCATGTGGAAATCAGAGAACAACATGGGTTGTCTTTGTTTTTGAGACAGAGTCTTTCCTCAGACCCTAGAGCTCACTGATTCATCTAGGCTGTCTGGCCACAGAGCCTTGCGGGTCCTTCAGGTTCTACTTCCCAGCTCTGGGATTACAAGTGTGTACCACCATGGTTGACCTTTGTGTGGGTTCCAAGGGTTGAACTTAGGTCCTCATGCTTTTGTGACAAGTGTGTTACTAAGCTGTCTCCCCAGCCACCTAAAGTTTTGACACCCTCCTAGGGTAGTTCCAGAAACTGGGAACTAAGCAGGCAACACATAAACTCATGAGGCGTATTTCATATTCAAGCCATAACTCAGCCAGCCAGGTCATGCCCAAGAGCACTTAAGCCAGGCTCTGGCTGGACACATGCCTTGGAGCACTTGGTGAGGCTTGAGACTGGCACCAAGGAGTGGACTTGTTAGCTGCGTCTGTGGAGATGTTCACTGGGAGGGGAAGGAAGAAAAGATTGTTCCTTAGAGCGCCTCCACAAAGCTGAACTGAGATCAGGTAAGCGTCTGTGGAGAACTGACACGGGGCAACTCCAAATGTGGGCTGGAATGCAGAGTTCAAGCAAGAAGAGAATGATTTTGTGCTAGGATTCCAGGCCCCAAGCATTGGGGTTAGATGAGTGCTCTGGTTTGTGGAGAATGGACACAAAACCCTGCAAGAGAATGAGCTTGTGCATACACATATACATGTGTGTGCATATACATATGTGCATGTATGTGCATATACATGTGTGCATGTGTTGGCATATATATGTGTGCATGTGTGTGCATATACATGTGTGCATGTGTTGGCATATACATGTGTGCATGTGTGTGCATATATATGTGTAGGCCATGAGACAATCTCTGTTCTCACCTTGGTTTTTTAGACAGGGTTTTTCACCTGCTTGGATGTCACTGAGTAGGCTAGGCTGGCCAACCAGTGAGCTCTATCTCTCCAGTACTGGGATTATAAGGGCAGGCAACCATAATTGGCTTTTTCATAACGGTTCTGGGGATCAAACTCAGGTCCTCATGTTTGCCTGGCAAGTACTTTATTGACTGAGATATTACCCCAACTCACATTATTAGCCTTTTATCTGGGAGCCCTGGGATCATGATCCCCGAGACCCTGGGAAGCCTGAGGACAGAAGATCCTTTTTCCCTCCCTCCCTTTCTTCCTCCCTCTCTTCCTTCCTCTCTCCTTCCTCCATTTTACCCTTCCAAGTAAATTCCAATCTACATTTTAAACCCCAGTTGGACAGACCCCTTCCCCAATTCACTTAGTACATGCATCAGTACACAGAACTCTTTGAAGATAAGGAATTGTGTTTAATCACACATCCCACCGGTGGGTAGAGATGAAGTGGGTGGCTGGAAGGCCATGTTGTATCTCCACAAGGGTGGCATGCCTCAAAGATATTCACAAGTGTACCTAAGTTACAGCCAGAGAGGGAGACTTCATGAAGCTCTCAACACAGATGTTCTCAGCTCTGTTTCAACTGTTGCTTGCTTTGAAACAAAGAATTCAGAAGAGTAGAACTCCGTAACTCTCAGCTTCTTGGCCAATCGTCATTTTGTTGGTTTTGTTACTCGTTCTTTGAATTTATTTTTAGATTTTCTTTTCTTCTTTTCTCTCCTGCTCCTCTCTTTTGTGAGACAGGGCTTCTCTGTATAGCTCTGGCTGTTCCAGCGCTCTCCCTATAGACCAGGCTGGCCTTGAACTCATCTGCCTGCCTCTGCCTCTAGAGTGCTGGAATTAAAGGCATGCACCACTCGGATGAGATTGGGTCCTGGTTGTGTGCTCCTGTCTGTTCTCGGCTACTTGTGGTTATTCTCCTGTCTCTACCTCTGAAGTGCTGAGAAAACTGGGCATAGGAGCTTACACCTCTAATCCTAGAATTTAGAAGGATGAGGCAGGAGGATTGCTAGCCCAGGCTACAGAGCAAGACGCTGTCTCAACAAAACTAAACAAACATAACAAGAATGCCACCTGAGATGAACAAACCAAGTTCTAAGTTTGCGAGACTCTGGCTGGTGATAATTTCGTGGAACGGTGCTCAAACTAGCTCTATTTCTTTTTCAGGGGCATCTAATATTTCAAAGGCCTGGTAACTGCATACATACCAAAGTATAATATATATTCACATTTCTGTATGCATAGCTTGTGCATAGGATGGTATGTGTTCAATGATATTTGGTCACGGAATAACGAGGATTTGGTACTCTGTGTGTGTGATTCTTTTACCACTTACTCCATGGACCTCTGTGAGAGGGCCTCAGAATGAGGGATGCATGACATGATTGGCCAGTTTAGGCAAGGCTTAAGTGCAGAGGGTGTGTTGGTATGAATTGGAATATTGTCCTATAATTCTCCTTGGTCCTCTCTCACCACACCAAGCAAAGTGAGGCTTCCTCTTTCAAAGACTAATTAGCCAATCTACAGTTCCTTTAAACCCTACCTTTCTCTCCTCTCTGCTGAAGGCACCTTTGAATGAATTTCACCCCACTAAAGAGAGAGGAGGGCAGGGAGAATGGCGACAGATGTGGTGGGGAATTTTCACATGGGCGGGAAGCAACTACTAAAATTAAATGTATAGATTACTCATGGGTTTCATCATTCAGTGTATTCCTGTTCCCCACTGACACGGACAACTGGAAATGGGCTTCTCTGGCTTTGAAAGATCACTCTTTGAAAAGATCACGGCAACACAGTGGATGATTTATGGAGCCAGATGAATGGGGAGCCTGGGTCTTTGGATTTTGTATGTGTGCATGCTTTAGAAAGTGTTCGGTGTATAGCTTTCAGTGGATCAATTAATACTTCCTGGGAGTCTTCCATCTTTCCTTAGGGGATTGATGAAGTAGGTCAGAGCCCCTGACTTAGGGAAGCATGAGCTACCTATTTTACAGAAATGCTGTGAACTTGTAGTCTCTTAACATTGTGATTTAAAACAAGAATGAACCAACGTTTATCTGAGGCCTTCTAGATCATGTGATACCTGGTTTGTTCTCCCTCTCTCTCTGTCTTACTCTGTCTTCTCTCTCTCTCTCTCTCTCTCTCTCTCTCTCTCTCTCTCTTTCTCCTGCTTTAAGCTATGGGTTGGAATGAATTCACTCATCCTCTGCTACTCCTTCTCTGGCTGGGCACTCAGTCCATTCCAGCATATTTTGACAAGTATCTGCCCTCTTTCATATGGGTGTATGACTTTTCAGCTCTGATGCTTGCCTACCTCTGTTGGCTAACCATGTCTATGCCTTTTCACTTCAGTTCTGGTGGGAATTGGATTGCACTAGTTTTATCTGCCCGAGCTGGGCCACACAAGCCAGATGTCACGCTAGCTTATTTTAGTTCACATGGAAGCTGTCATTTGAAAGGTGGGAGGTAGGTCAGATCGCAGGAGGTCATTTTCAAGCCCTGGTCTTATCCTCTCCTGTGAAGCTCTTTAAGTCAGCGTCTCAGAAGATATTCAGCAAGGTGTCTGACATGTAGTGTTTATGGGTTGTAAATGTGTGTGTGTGTGTAGCCAGATGTCTACCTCGAGTGTCATAGTATTTTTGAGAAAGGAGCTCATTGATTCGGTTAGGGTCCCTGGGCCAGAGAGCCCCAGAATCCTCTCTCCCTCTCCAGTTCCAGAGTTGAATGAGCACTTTGATTACATGCACTCTGGGGAATCGAACTCAGATCGTCATGCTTGTATGGCAAGATCTCTGCTGATCAAGGCCTCTTCCCAGCCTTGCACACCTAATTTTGAGGTCTAATAACCAATCAATTCATCATTTTGCTCCTCTTGACCAGAGATAGGACCCTTGAGATAGGACAATGGGACTACTCAACTGTCATTACGGAGCGTCACGAAGCAGATAGAGTCCAAATTAGATACCGCCAGGAGTAATAATTTGCAGTATATGTCCCTCTTATGAACAGGATCAGTAGATTATTTTCATTAGAAAAAGAAGACCACAGGGCTTAAGAGATGGTTCAGAAGTTAAGAATACTCGCTGCTCTTAAAGGCAATCTGAGTTCTATTTCCAATACCTGTGTTGAGCCCGTAACACCAACCGCCTGTAACTCCAGTTCCAGGGCATCTGATACATTCTTCTGTACAAGGGACCCCATACACATGTGGTTCACACAGAGAGATATGCATGGACCTATGCAGAAATAAAAAGGAAAAAATAAACCTTAAGAATGAAGAAAAAGGGTTGGGGATTTAGCTCAGTGGTAGAGCGCTTGTCTAGCAAGAGCAAGGCCCTGGGTTCGATCCTCAGCTCAAACAAAAACAAGAATGAAGAAAAAGAGCAAAGAGAAAAGACAAAAAATAATCCCATAGATGCAGAGCATAGCTGAAGTTTTGTGACATTCTGTAAGACAGAATTTAACCATCAGTCTTCACAGGGCTTTAAATGTGGCAGGACAGTAAAGTTGAAAATATGCTGATTTTCTCTTTTAACTATGTGTACGTGTGTGTGTGTGTGTGTGTGTGTGTGTGTGTGTGTGTGTGTGTGTCTTTGTGTCTGTGTGTGTGTCTGTATGCATATGAGTGCAGGTGCCTGTGGAGGCCAGAAGGAGTCAGGGTCCCTACAGCTGGAGAGACAGGTGGTTGGGAGCCATCTTGCAAGGGTGCTGGGAACCAAACCCAGATCCTTAGCAAGAACTTTAAGTGTGCTCCTAACTGCCGAGCTGTCTTTCCCAAGCCCTGAATAACACACTCGTCATTGGAATATCTTGGCTGGTGGCCAGGACTGGTCAGTGAAAAACTTGAAATTATGACAAGCACTTAGCCAACAAACAAGGTCTACTTGGATGACTTGATAGTCATCATTGATAAGCGGACGATGTTTACAGGCAGAGGGTACTGATAAAGCGATCAAACACCAAGAGTTAATTTTCTTAGATTACACATCCCCCCTTCCAATTTTGTTGGAATTGATAATTTGATTCACAATCATATTTCTAAAAAAAAAAAAAAAAATCACAACAATTCCCAGAGGAGCTGTTTCTGAATGTTTTAATGTTTGTTAAAAAGAAAAAGAGTGTTTATTATCAACTTGTGAATTTGTAATTGCTAAAAAATTTTATTAAATTCGAATTGTTTTCCTGGGAGAAAATAACATGACAGGGATGCCAGCAGCATCCTGTGCTATGGCGAGATGAGAGCAAAGGGACATGGAGGAGTGGAGCAGGTCAAGAGCTGCCTTCAAGAGTCTAATCACAGCACTGGGGAGCTGGAGGCAGCAGGACCGGGGCTTTAACTACATAGCAAGTTCCGGAGTTCCAGTCCAGCCTGGGCTACATGAGATCCTGCCTCAAAAAGACCAAACACAAAACAACCCAAATAAACATACACATTCAAATGCTTGCCTGCAGGATGGTCTACAAGTTATCAGCACTGTGTGAAAGCCTCTCCTAGGAAACAAGCTCGAGCCCCTTCTGATCCGCCCCAGGCTTCCGCTTTTTCTTTCTCCCAGCATGAGACTCCAGAAGAGATTCCATTTTCCTAGGGTCTATTGTTTCAATATTCTGAGAGCTGAAGGGAGGGGTACAAGAGTCTCTCCTCGGAGCATCTTTTCTTCCAAGATGCTCACGCACCTGTTAAATTCTGTCTCCTTGCCTGGGTTTGATACTTAATTCATTTTGTCTCAACTCTGATACGACTTCCTGGAGGCAGACCAAGCTCGGGTCTCTGGGAAAGCTCGATGTAAACACATCCTGAGTGTCCTTTTCCTTTCCATTTCCTTCTGTTTCTGTAAGAAAACACCCCGACAAAAAGTACCGTAGAGGAGGAGAGCCCACCCTAGCTCCAAATTCCAGGTTACACAGTCCATCATAGCAGGGAAATCAAGATGGCGGGAAGCTGAAGTGTGATGGTGCATACACGCTTAATGCTCAGATTGCCTTTTTTAGTCCAATACAGTCCAGGGTTCCAAACCAGGGAGCGGCGCTATCCACAGTAGACTGGCTCTTCCCACATCAGTGCAATCAAGACATTTCCCTGCAGACTTACCAACAGCTCAGAAAGATCTGGACAACCCCTCATTGAGACTTTCTTCCAGGTGATTCTGGAATGTTCACATGGTGGTTTGAATGACCCGTCTTCCATAAGTTTCAGACATTTGAATACTTGGTCCCCAGTTGGTGGTTGTATGGGAAGGCTTAGCGGGTGTGGCCTTGCTGGAGAAGGTGTGTCACTGGTGAGGTTGGAGGCAGGCTTTGAGGTTTCAAAGGAATGTACTCTCTCCGCTTCCTGTTAGTGAGCTCTGCTCTCAGCTGCTGCTCCAGCCACCTGCCACCTGCTACCTGTGCAAACATGGACTCTGATTCCCAGAACCATAAGTACAAAATAAACTATTTTGTCGATAAGCGGCCTTGGCCATGGTGTATTATCACAGCAACAGGAAAGAAGCTAGGACAGTCCAGTTGATCAAACTAAGCATCACACTGAATCATCACAGAGGCCACCATATTAACTCAGCACCAGTGACATCAACGCCCTTCTTACACTAATAAAGAGGAAGGCTTTTAACATCCTGGGATCACATGATCTGGATTTCAGAAGGCTCCAATGAAGAATGTTTTCACTTCATTTTCTGGACCAAATGTCTTGGGTCTGCATGGGGCACTGATAGTTAAAATTCTTGATTCTTTTTCATAAGGGGGAATTTTAATATTTTTTCTTCCCTAGACAGTTTCTTTGTAAAATGAAATTTCACAAGAAAGAGACTTGTAAACCTTCTGGCCCCATACCGAATGTAAATAATCACTGTGGCATTAATAGTTGTTTTCAAATACATTCCAGGAGAAATATTCTTGAAAGACTCTGGGGTATGTCATCTTAGGTGCCAAGAGGAAACCTGTTCTCTGGAGAGAGCTGTGAGTCAGATGAACAGGTGAGACTCTTGAAGCCAGTGTCTTAGGATTATAGGAAAAGAAGTATGAGTCAACAGGATAAAGGGGGAAAATGATGAATTCAGCAAAAAAAAGACTAAGGCCAGTGAGATGGTTCAGTGGGTAGGAGTCTTGGAATTTGACAGCCTTAGTGGCATGAAAGAACTGACTCCTGCAAGTTATCCTCTGACCTTTACAACTATGCTATGGTACACACACACACACACACACACACACACACACACACACACACACGAGAGAGAGAGAGAGAGAGAGAGAGAGAGAGAGAGAGCGAGAGAGAGAGAGAGAGAGAGAGAGAGAGAGAGAGAGAGAGAGATGCCCACACATACTCCCACACACAAATATGGAATTTAATTGGATCTATATAGAGCTGTACCTTCAACTGCTCAGTTCCAGCCCGGAAGAGAACCAGTTTAGTAATGTGTGAAAATTAAAAGATTTTAGTTGGCTATAATAAGCTCAGTGTGCATCAACATCACAAGAAGTTTGCCAACAAGAGAAGGAAAGGCACCAGCACAATAAGGCAACCACAGCTTGGATTAATTGAGACAGATAGTCTGGAATGAGCAAGGTGGCAGGTCCATTGTATATGTCCCGTGCCCTCTGAAATATGAGAAAAAGGCATTCATTCAAACACACACACACCCCAGAGGCTTTTTTTTAAAAATAGGGCTGAACGTAGCTCACACTGGCCTTAAAGTCACACTGTAGCCACAGATAACTTTAAAAAAAAGAATTATTTTTATTATTTTATAAAATTATGTGCATATGTGTGGGGTCTATGTGTGGGTGAGTGCAGGTGCCCAAAGATGCCAGAGAGGGCCTTAGATCCCCTGGAGCTGCCAGATATGAGTGCTGAGAATGGAATTTGAGTCCTCTGCAAGAGCAGTTGACCCTTTTAACCAGTGTGCTATCTTTCTAGCCCATCCCAAACTTCTGGCCCTTCTGCCTTGGAAGTGCTGGGATTACAATCATTTCCTATGTATGCAGTTCTGAGGATGAACCTAGGGCTCCATGCATGCAAGGCAAGCAGACATGGCTGGCCATGTCTTCCATCATGCTTTTGTAATGGAGCCTCTACAAAAATGCGAAAGGTAGGGCCAGGAAAGTGACTCAGCAGCTAAGTGTGTGTAGCGTTCTTTCAGAGGACCTGGGTTCAGGTACCAGCACCCACATCAGGTGACTCCGATGTCCTCTGGCCTCGGCAGCCACCTACACCACACACGTGGTACACATAAATTCGCACAGGCAGGGATACATACACATAAGTAAATTTGGGAGAGGGGGAGGCTTTAATGATAATTCAGAAATTGAGTGCATGCTGCTCTTCCAGAGGACTTGAGTTCAGTTCTCAGCACCCAAGTCAGGTGGTTCACAATCCCCTATACAGGCAATTTGATATCTCAGCCCTCTCTCTCTCCACCAGCACCAGAATTCACATGCACATAACACCTCCAAATACATAATTTAAAAATAATAAAAACAAATCTTTAAAAACCACAGAAGGAACACGTAGGAAGCTAAGGCAGAAGTCATGGAAGTTTAAAGCCAACCTGAGATACACAGGAAGTAGAAAGATGTCACGGTTTAAGTGTGAAAGGTTCCTCCACTGACTCACATGCTCCGACACTTGCCTTCCAGGAGGAAGGAGGTATTTTGAAAAGTTGTGGAACCTTTTGTAGCAGGAATCTTAACAGTTCTTATTAATAAAATCAAACCTGAGGCCAGTTATTGGGGTGAATGCTGGAAGATCAGAGAAGCAGAACAAGCCACACCTACCTCACCTCTCCAGTTCCTCAGCTGATCCTGTTTCCTCAGACTGGAAGCCTCTAAATCCTCATCCAGAATGGATCTCAGCTAAACTGCTGCTCAAAGGCCTAAAAGCTTAACCAGGCCTAGTTCCTGGTTTTCATTCCTTATATATCTTTCTCTTTCTGCCGTCACTCCCTGGGATTAAAGGCATGTGTCACCATGCCTGGCTGTTTCCAATGTAGCCTTGAATTTACAGAGATCCAGAGGGATTTCTGTCTCTGGAATGCTAGGATTAAAGGTGTGAGTGCCACCATTTTCTAGCCTCTATATCTAGTGGCTGTCTGTTATCTGACCCCAGATAAATTTATTAGGGTGCACAGTATTTTGGGGAACACAATACCACCACCACCTTTGGGAAGTAGAGTGTCACTTTAGGAAGATGGTCTGATTAGCCAGTCTAGAGGAAGCCCCTCACTCCTCCCCTCATACATAGCCTGTACATACATTCTCTCTAGGTCTTCATTTTTATCCACTGTAATATCATTGATAATAAATAGACGACTGTAATTAATGTTACCTTGAGATGTGAGCCACCCTAGCCAATGAATGGGCCCAAGAAATAGACTCTGAGAATCCCTAGTGGATTCTGATGGGTCAGGAGTACAGGTCACCACCTGGGCTTGGCCAAGCCTGCTACCTAACATGAAGAGAATTTTGTGAGCTCAAGCGTTGGACTTATGGGATCAGATGCTATGTCAGGGAGACTGTGTCAAAACAGAACTGAATCACAGGACAGCTGGCTGGTGTGTTCCTTGAAGTGTCTCTCTGTTTGGTATGTGTGGAAATCCTGTCCTCTCACATCTGATGTCATAGTGTGTTGAATCGTGCCTGCAAGCAGGAAAATACTTTGTTTATTTCCCAATTACTCAGGGAAATCAAGTTATAGTATTTGAGATGAGTCCTTGCCCAAGAAATGGATCCACATTTTATAGCAAACAAAGGAAAGATTACAAAATTACTAAGAACAAGTTTTGATACGCAAATCAACAGCTCTGAACTCCCAGTAATTCAAAACAAATTTGGCCAACCATGTTTGCTATCAAAAAATGGTATTGAGAAATTTTCATTGCATCAGAAGGCAATCAAAGATTACATGGCAGAGAAATTGGAGGCTAAAAAGCATTATAAAGAGAGCGAGGCATGTAGCTCAGAGGTGGGATGCTTGCCTAGCATGTCTAAGGTCCTGGGTCCAGCCACCAGCAGGGCACAAACAGCAACCACTAAATCCCAAAACAACAGTAACAACAACAAACCCAACAACCAACACTAATAATAACAATAACAAACCTAACAATCAACAATAATAGTCAGCAATAATAGTAACAAACATCACAACAAATCCAACAATCAACAATAACCATAACAAACCTGACAATCAATAATAATAATCAACAATAACAATAACAAATCCAACAATAACAACAAACCCAGCAATCAACAATCACACTACCTACCCAACCAATAGAGTAACAACAAGGACACAAAACAACAATAATAAGTACAATAAAATCCAGTAGACAGCAATAACTACAAAACCTCACAAAGGACAACTACGACAGTAACAACAATAACCACAAAACACAACAAACAACAATCACAGCAACAAAAAATCCGTAACACATTACAAAGAGGTGTGAACCAGTCTGTTGGTAAGTCTCTCTTCTTTTCTAGTTTTTTTTTTTTTCTCAAGATCTACAATTTGTTGTGGGGTCCTTTATTCCGAAAGAATATTCACTTTGTACTGAAGCTGGGCTTTATAATATTAGATTTATTTTTCCAAAGTCCTACTAACTTTCTAGTTGCTGTGACAAATGATTCTGCCAAGAGCAGCTCGAGGGAGAAAGGGTTCAGTTTTGGCTCACGGGTCTAGAGTATAGTCTGTGGGGGTGGGGTAGTCATGGCCGCAGGAACTTGAGGCAGCTGGTTATGTTGTGTCTACAGTCAGGAATCAGAAAGATGGATGTCTGTATTTGACACACTTGTTCTTTTTTTTTATATAGTTCAGAGTCCCGGATGAGGGAATGGTGCTACCCGCGGCAGGTGGTGGGTCTCCTCGCCTCCGTTAGCCTAATGAAATATTTCCCCACAGGGATGCTCACTGGCCCCTCTCCCAGGTGACTCTAGATTGCATCTAGTTGACAGTTGAGGTTAACTATCACAGGCTTTCCAAATTGTAAAGGGTTTGGGTCCCATGAAAACTAAGCACTCTTTTCTCTTGGCGGGGTTTAGAGGAATTTAAAGCAGATGTGGCCTGTATGACTATGTACCTTAACCTACAGAGACAAATTCAACTTCCTCCAAGACCCATGCTCAGGAGGATGGGACAGAAGCCTGGAGAGAAATGTTAGTCAGTTGTACTAGGATTCAGGGGATTCTGAGGATACCATCACCCATATCTCAACCTTTCCTTTTGTATTCACTATTTTCCCTCCTTGAAAGGAAGAGTTCTTTAAATGCCCCAGCCTTCCGCACACAACTCAGTTATCTGGAAAGAGCCATTGAACATTTGCTTGACTGTTGCCTTGGCCTTTAAGGTATTAGCAGGCGTGATGGTTAGTCTTAAACGTCAACTTCCCACAACCTAGAAACATGTGGCAAGAGTATTAATTAAGGAATTATCTGGATCAAGTTGGCCTGTGGACATATCTGATTTTCTTGATTGTTAATTGACCCAATTCACACGGGAGACACCGTTCCTTACGCTGGGCCCTAAACTTTCTAAGGCTGAAGAAAGAAAGCTAGCTGAGCAAGCCAGCAAGTAGCAGATGCATTTGTTTCTCTTTTCTTGACAACATTTATGGTGCTCTAAGTTCCTGCCTTGACTTCTCTGAAATGATGGACTATAACCTGGAGTTGTAAGCTGAAAAACAAACAAACAAACAAAAACCCCACAAACCCCCTTTCTTCTACGTTGCTTATTGCTGGGGTATTTTATCAAGGGAACAGTAATGAAACCAGGTCTCAGTGGCCACCTCTGGAATCCACGATCTTGTGTCCTTCAACAAGAAGCTGGACAGAGGCACAGTTATTAGAAAAAATATTCTTCCAAGGATGGCGCCAGAGGAATGATGCCTGAGGTTGTCCTCTGACCTAGAACACACACACACACACACACACACACACACACACTCAGAGAGAGAGAGAGAGAGAGAGAGAGAGAGAGAGAGAGAGAGAGAGGAAGAGCGAGCGGTACTGTTTCAGAGTCCCCCTTCCTCTTCTCCCCTATCCCCAGGTTTCTAATCAAATTTTTACACCTCATTTGTATGTTTCCAGCTATCCTCTCCCTCTGTTTTCTTTCCCTTCTGCTGTTGAACAGCCTCCCTCCAGGTTCCCCACATCTGATTATGCTTCCAGAGCATGGGGACCGAGCGGCATTTAATAACAGGGGCGCTCCGCTGATGGCAGTTTTGATAGCAGTGGTGGGAAAGGTTCTTTCAGAGGTGCGCTTGGCACAGAAAGCCTCGCTGGCATCCGAGCCCGAGACGTTCCCACTTCCTACCTGTAATTATACCTTCTCGGCCTCACCTGGCCTTCATTGAAGAGCTATATCATCCGAGACATTCACCTCCAACGCAGGGCTGGAGGTAGGGGCTGGGGTAGGGCTGGGTGCTGACTTTCGAAGCAGCATAAGCAGATTTTCTGAGCATTTCATGTTCTTTATACCCTGCAGGTGCGCGTCTACCCTGGGAAGAGCCCACCCCCGCCCCCACTTCTGGACAAATTATTCATTTCAGGATATCACTAGGGTGTTGTCCTTAAATGGCTTTAAATGGCCACTTGATGTAGCCTAGCGTCACCTGAAAATGGAGTCTCCACTGAGGGATGGCCCAGCTCAGATTGGTGAATTGTCTTGACTGTTGATTGTTGTGGGAGGGCGGAGGGCACCACCCACCATGGGAAACACTATTCCTAGACAGGTGGTCCTGGGCTTATTGGAGGAAGCTGGCCAAGCATTGTACTAAGTGAGCCAGTAAACAACCGTCCTCCAAGATTTGGCTGCAAGTTCTTGCTTCCGTTCCTACCCTAGCTTCCTTTAGTGATGGACTGTGACTTGGAAGTGTAAACTAAACAAACCCTTTCCTGCTCTAAATTACTTTAGGTTGGAGTGTTTTGTCCCTGCAGCAGGATAGGCCCAGAACATAGCAAATGGGACCTTTGACAGGACATTTCAGGCTGTTTTAGACCAATAGCATAATAGTTAGTGCCAATTTCCCTAAGGATGCCAGAGTTGCTGGGCAGTGGTGGCACAGGCTTTTAATTCTAGTACTCCAGGGCAGAGGAGGATCTCTGAGTTCAAGAACAGCCAGGGCTACACACAGAAACTCTGTCTCAAAACAAAACAAAACAAAAAAACAAAAACAAAAAACCTCAACCCCCCAAGACACCCAATCAATCAACCAACCAATTAATCAAAAGCAAGCTAGAGTTCCCCTATATAGGGACCCAGCTGAGTTTTTGTTGTGCCATTCCTCAGTAACTGTGGTCAAAACTCTTTTTTAAAATTTTTATTTGTATTTATGATGATGATGATGATGATGATGTGTTTTAATTTTATACATCAGCCATGGGTTCCCCTGTCCTCCCCACTCCTGCCGCAGTGAGGTATTTGGAGTTAAGTTTCACCTGACTGATTGGCTTTGTGGGGAGCCTTTGTTTTTCCTTTCTGTTCCCTAAGTGCCCTTGGCTGTCTGGAACTGATCTCCCTGAGTGCTGGAGAATTCTAAAGGGACTGGAGAGCAAAGAGCCCCCAAACCGAAGGACACCACTGATCTTGGCCAGTGTCCTTTGCTAGCTGGGTAAGCCATTTCCCTCCTTCTAGTCTCTGTTTTGGTTAGTGGTGGAGACTGGGTGAGATAATGTGTATACATCTGTTAGGGACCAGCATGGGGGAAGGCTGGAGGAGCCCCAAATATACAGCAGGTGGAGACCTCCACCCAGAATCCACATTCTTGCCACTCTCTGAGAGAGTTGAGAGACGGGGAGATGGGAAAAGTAATGACTTAGGAGGATTTATATTTTTAAAAAAAATTTCTTATTTTAATTATGTGTCTGTGTGAATGTGCACGTATGAATGCGGGTGCCTGCAAAGTCCTGAATACAGAGTCAGATCACCTGGAGCTGGAGTCATAGGTGGCTGTGAGTCACCTGATGTGGGTGCTGGGAACTGAACTCTGGTCTCTGCAAGAACAGCTTAACCATTCTTCTTCACTTCCGAGCCGTCATTCTCGGCTCATAATGTAAAATTTTATTTTAATTTATTATTTTTGTTTTGCTTTGGAGGCAGGGTCTCTTGTATTCCAGAATGTCTCCAAACTCATTATTGTAGATATTCTGAACTCCTGATCTTCCTGCCTCTACCTTCCAAGTGTTGGGAAAACAGTTGCGCACCACCAGGTCTGGTTCATGCAGTGCTGGGAATGGAACTCATGGCTTCCTGCATTCAAGACAAGCTCATAACCAGCTGAGCCACATCCCCAGTTCAGGAATTTAGAAGTTTTATCCCCAAGGATAATGTAGACACTAAAGAATTGAGTGCTTGTCAAGAGCGAGTAGCACAGTAGGATTTTTGGATGGCTCATTTTATGGGCAAGCTTTAATGGAGGGAGAATTGTGCATGAGTTCAGGGAGGGCAAAGAGTAGAGGGTTCTAGGAGTGGGCTGCAGTTTTCCTGGGCTATGAAAGTTCAAATAGAAGGACAGACAGACAGACAGACAAGAGAACCAAGGACCTGACATCAATGCAGACCTTTGTTTGAGGGGAAAAGACTACAGAGTGTGGGTCTCTGCAAGAACTGGAGTCCACCCATCTGCTCATGGGTTGGGGGTAGTTATAGGGCAGAAGGAAGCCTGTTGAAAGGGTTTTTAGTTTGGTCTGTAGTTGGCCACAGCTAAGGCTAACCAGGGAGTGTTGAGTAGGAGAAAGTCTGTCTGTTGACACACATCCTTTGTGCTGTCCTTGACTGGGGACCCACAGCACGAGGGAGGCAAGAATCTAGGGAAATAGGTTGCTTTATTTCTGGAAACCAAATTACTAGACTTGTCTTATGCTGCCAAAATGGAGAAGCTGTCCAAAATGGTGTAGCTCTGGTTAACAGGCTGCGGAGAATCAGAGAAATCAGCCAAACAAGGCTTGTTCCTCTTCCGTCCTTAGGTGGGGCTTTCAGTGGGTCATGGTGTTAGTGGCATGATGGAAACTGCTATTTTACAAGGCTAATGGAATGCAAGAAGCCTTTTAATGAAGCAAAGGGCATTATACTACAGCAAGGTCATCTTGATTCGCCATTTTGGTCCCAGCTAGTGCCTCACCATCTTAGGGCTTTACTGTATGAATGGTCAGGAGATAGCCTGCTGTAACACAGCTCTGTGATTTTTATCAGCACCCGACCCTCATGCAGATTGTCTCTCGATATTCCCAAGCTTACCTAGATGATTTCCAACCCTCAGCAAGCTCATGGCAGTGAGTTCCTGCTCACTAAATGAGACCTGTCTTTATTTTGATGTCTTTCCCTCCATAAGGGAAGAAACCCCATCTTACATTGAACATTCTACAGAATCTGGTGGATTGATTAGAATTTTCAGTGAAGCCTGGCTCGGTGGCCCACACCTTTAACCCCAGCACTCAGAAGGCAGAGGCAGATCTCTCTGTGTGTGTGCCAGAACAGTTTGGTCTACAACAGTGAGTTTCTGCCCATCTGCAGCGGCAAAGTGGGACCGTGTCTCGAAATAGAACTTTAGTGATGGTGAAGAAGTTGGAATGTTGCAGGTCCAGAATCTAGTTATCTTGGGCTCTCGTGACCCCTAAGTGTTAGTTCCTGCCATGGCAGCAGCCTGCCTCAGCCGCTGAGGCAGTTACATCATCAAAGTATGTCATCATCTGTCGCCAAGTGTCTTTTTGCCGTCAGCTGTGCGACATGCGCACCCCTTAAAAGTGTTTGCTGGGCACCATTCTCTCTTGCCTTTCTTGTTTCTTGTCTCTCTTCTCGCCTGTCTGCCTGTCTGTCTGTCTGCCTCTCTCATGTCCCCACTCTGAGATGGCCTTTCACTCTCTCTCTCTCTCCACCCCCAATACACCTCTTACACTAGATATGTTGGACCTAGAGTGTTCTATTAGGGACATACTGGACAGGGCATGCCGAAAGCAATCCACTTCACTTTTTTTTTTCTTTTTTTTTTTTAAATCTTTTCGCTAAGTAGCCCTTTATTGTCACCTCTGTGTAAGACCTAATATCCTGGCGAGTATTAGGTAACTCCTTTTGGAATTTAGAAACAGACTCTGCCCTGGTTAGTTTTAGTTGTCAACTTGACAGGTCATCTGAGAAGAATGCCTCCATGGAGGAGTTATCTCAATCAGATTGGCTTGTGGACATGTCTGTCAGGGATTGTCCTGACTGTTACTCGATGCAGGAGGGACCAGCCCACTGTGGGTGGTACAATCCTTGGGTTGTACAAGAAAGCTAGCTGAGTAAAAAACCTTTAAACAAGCAAGCAGGTCAGAGATGGAGCCAGGAAGTGAGCCGGAAAGCAGTGTTCCTCCATGCTTCCTACCCTGAGTTTCTGTTCTGACTTCCCACAATGATGGGTTGTAACCTGGAAGTGTAAGCCAGATAAACCCTTTCCGCCTCAAGGTGCTTTTGGTCAGAGTGTTTTATCTCAGCCACACAATGAGATTAGAACAGACTATTACCTTTCACAAATTCAAATGCTGTGAATGCCATCAGAAAGTGCCTGTGACCTATAAAAGAGATTCCTCTGCTTTGTTCTAACCAGCCTGCCTGATTTACACACCAGTGTACTCGAAAAGCATCTTGATGTATGATTTTCTTTGTCCTATTACCATATACTCTTTATGAAACTGATACCACACACTTGGAGTAACCTGAATCTGTGTTCCCGGGACGTGGTCAGTCATATTTGGCTCCAGAATAAGCGATCTCTTACTCATTTTGAGATGAAAATGTATTTTAACATTGTCACAGTTTTTGTTCTCCAAGGGGTGTGAAATAATAAACTGGAACTTGTGTCTGTTTTTAAACTACAAGATAGCCTCTCCCTGCCTGACTTCCAGTGTCTTCCACACACAATCTATTTTAACAAGCACCTATTGTATGCCAGGTATTGTTGGAGGCATCCCGCTGGGAACAACAGCCTAGTAGCCTCTCTACAAAGAACACTGAAGGCAATGCTTTCAATTAGACCCTCCATCCCATTCTTCCTCCAGAAAATGATACTTTCAGAGCTGGGACATGAGCCTGGAGGGATATGTATGACATATATGAAGTCTTGGACATTTATTATATCAGCTGTGAAGATCATGACCGAGTCAGCTCTGTCATTCAATCTAACTGAGAGTGTTGGTCTCCATATATAAAAAAAATACTTATTATTCATGTGTGAATGCCTTTGTGAGTGTTTAGGTATGTGGGGGTGCATACTTGTGTTCAGGTGCCAGTGGATGGTGTGTGTGTGTGTGTGTATTACATACACACGCATGTGCGCGAGCACTTGTGTGCATGTGCATAGGCCAGAGGACAACTTTGGGTATTGCCTTCAGGAATGTTATCTACTTTCTTTAAGATAGGGTCTTTCCTTGGCCTAGAGGCCACTGATGATGTTGTTCTGCCTTAAGTAAAAAGAGGAAAAGATATAAGGAAAGAGGAAGTAAGGGAGTGGGGAGAAAGGAAGTGAGGAGGAAGAAGGAAGAGAGAAAGGAAGAGAGAAAGAAAAAGAGAAAGGAAGAAACGGAGAAAAGAGGAGGGAGGAAGGAAGGAGGAAGAAGGAAGGGAGGAGGAAGAAAGAAGGGAGGAGGGTGAGAAGGAAAAGGAAGGAGAGAGAAGGATGAGGAAGAAAAAGGAGGAAGTAAAGAAAGGAAATGAGAATGAAGGACAGGAACAAGGGGAGAGGAAAGAACAAGAGAAGTAAGGAGGAAGAGGAAGATGGAGGAAGGAAAGAAGAGAAAGGAAGAGAGGAAGGATGAAGGTAAAGAAAGTAAGCAAGAGAAAAGGATGGAGGGAAACAAGCAGGAAAGGCAGGAACAAGGAAGGAAGGAAGGAGGGATGCAGGGAGAAAGGGAAGAGAGAGGAGAGGGCAGCAAAGATTCCACTGAAGGAAGCTCGGCCATCATAACGCGGAATGTTCGAAGCCGGAGTCCTTACACTCCTCTGTTCAATTGGGTGGATCCTCAAGTCATTGAAGGGCCCGGTGACCTTTCTGGTTCGATCTGTAAATCTTCCTCTTAGAGGCTTCAAATATTTTGGAGAAATATTTATAAACACATTATAAGATGCTTGAGGGAATTGAGCCGAGTTTGTAAACAGGATTAATCATATGGAAATTTAATCTGAGAATCCCGTGAGAGAAAATGCACACTTAATGACTAAATATGCTAAATTAATTTTAAATTAATAAAATTACAAATAAAAAATGTTGTTATTTCAAAGCAGAGGACAGGACACTTCCCGCCCCTCTTTCTTCCTTCCCATTATTCTTTCTTGCTCTCCTTTTCTCTCCATTACTTTCTAGCTTTTCTTTTTTTTTTCATTTTTCTTTATTAAGAAATTTTCTACTCACTCTACATACCACCCACAGATCCCCCTTCCTCCCTCCTCCCATCTCCCAGCCCTCCCTCCCAAGCTACCCCACATCTCCACATCCCCCAAATCAAGGTCTCCCATGGGGAGTCTGCAGAGCCGGGCACACTGAGCCTAGGCAGGTCCAAGCCCCTTCCCACTGCACCAAGACTGCACAAGGTGCCACACCACAGGCACTGGATTCCCAAGAGCCTGCCTATAGACCAGAGACAGATCCTGATCCCCTTGCCTAGGTGTTCTCTGTCTTTTCTTAGAAACAGTTTTTGGAATAGAGCTGCAGTGGACCGCATGTTTGCATCCTCTTATTCAAGTACTGAAGCCCTTTCAAAACAGTGGAGTTAGTAAGAACTGGGGCTTTTGGGAGGCATTCTGAGAAGACCGAACTGAGGACGGCAGAATTTGGCGCCAGCCAGTTTGCCCACAGAATTTAGACATGAAGCCCGAGGGCTGAGAGATGGCTCAGTCAGCCATGATGCTTGCCATCCAAGTGTGAGATCTTGAGTTTGGTTTCCCAGAACCTACATAAATCTGGATGCCATAGCGTGGGTCTGAAATCTCAGTGCTCCTACAACGAGATGGGAGGTGGAGACAGGACACTCATGAGGTAGCTAGCCTGGAATACATGACAGTAAGCGACAGAGCCTGTCTCACACAGAGTGGAAGGTGAGCGCTGTCAGTTGAGGTGGTCCACTGACCTCCACCAGTGTGCTCTGGCATGTGCACAGCCAGCCACACTCATGCTTGTAGGCATGAGAGGTGGTGGGGTGGGTGGGATGGCTCAGTTGCTACAGTGTTTGCTGAGCATACATGAATACCAGAGTAACATCCCTAGAACATGTGTGGGAGAGCTGGGGGTGGTGGCACACACTTGTAATCCCACTGATGGAGAGATGGAGACAGAAAAAACACTGGGACTTGCTGTCCAGTCAGCCTACCTCTAATCCAAGTCCCAGTGAGAGATCCTTCCTCAAAACAACAAGGCCCACTCATGTGTGCATACACACACACACACACACACACACACACACACACACACACACTATACACGGGGAGAGATGGAGGAAGGAGAGAGGGAAAGGGAGAGAGAGAGAGAGAGGAAGAGAGAATGTTCCCTGGTTGAGACCTCCTAGTTTGAGAGTGGAACAGATTAGTAGGTCAAAGCTGGAGGAGCAAAGGCATATGTATGAATATTGCCTTAATATAGAGGAACCGATAGGCCTGAAGAGATGGCTCACTGGTTAAGAGTACTTGCTACTTGCCAGGCTTTAATCCCAGCACTTGGGAGGCAGAGCCATGCAGATCTCTGTGAGTTCAAGGCCAGCCTGGGCTACAGAGTGAGTTCCAGGACACACACACACACACACACACACACACACACACACACACACACACAGTACTTGCTACTTTTGTGGAGGATCTGAGTTTGGTTCCCAGCACCCACCTTAGGCAGCTCACAACCACACATAACTCCAGCTCTAGGGGATCTATCTGATGCCCTCTTCTGGCCTCTGCAGGCACCCACACAGACACATACATACACATAAATAAAATAATACAAACACATCTTTTAAAAAAAATTGAAAGAGAGCCAACCAACATTATCATAACTTGCTTTCGAGTGAACATGACCGGACTGTAGACTTGCCCAAGTTCCAGATGCTTCTAAATGGTAGAGGCAGAAAGGGCTCCCGTTCCTGATGTCCTTGGCTCCAGCTATTTTCCCTGCATCATCGCCAGCTCCTAACTGGGACCAGAACATGGACTGCACTTGGCCTGGACTCACATGCGCATATTTTAGAAGCATCGTAGGATCTTGGCTTCTCCTTTGGTAGGGAAAATTCTATTTATTTGAACACTGAGAACCGGACACCAGATTTGGTAAAGCTATGGACTGTTCTGTGCTGGCCAGGGGTCAGCTGGAGTTGAGATGACTTGGGAAAGGGCTGGCTGTGGAGCTAAGAGATTCAGCATGGAGATCGGCCTATGGCATTTTCTCTCTCTTTTAATTTACAGCAAAATGCCCTCCCATGGAATATTACCAGGATGAAATCCTCAGTAAAGAAGAAATCATGCCCTGTGCATTATCGCAGATGGCAGAATGAGATGTAGAAAAGATGGCTCTGTAAGCCAATATTTGTGGAGGAACCATTGCTGTGAACAGGTGCACAATGATCCACCTGTGGTGCTTTTGATAGTTACATAGAGGCTGGGAGATGGTTCGGCTTGTATGGTGCTTTCTGAGCAAGCACAAGGACCCGAGTCTGATCCTCAGCACTTGGTAAAAGTCAGGCATGGAGGGTTGGGACTGGAGAGATGGCCCAGCAGTTAAGAGCACTGGTTGCTCTTCCAGAGAACCTGGGTTCAATTCCTGGCACCCACATGGCAGCTCACAACCATCTGGAACTCTAGTTCCAGAGAATTTGGCACCCTCACACAGACACACGTGCAGACAAAACACAAATGCACATCAAATGAAATACAGACATTAAAAAACGTCAGGCATGGGGACACATGCTTGAAATCCCAGTGCTAGGGGGAGAGGTAAAGAAAGGAGGTGTCCTTCTAGGGCTTGCTGGTGAGCTCCAGGTTCAGTGAGAGACCCTGCCTCCAAAAAAAAAAAAAAAAAAAAAAAAAAGGTGGAGAGTGAGTGAGAAACACCTGATGTTGACTCTGGCTTACACACACACTGACAAATCACAACAACAATGACGACAACAATAACTAAACACTTGTGGGTCCCCTCCTCAGAGATGCTGATGCGGTCAGTTTAAAGAGATCACCTAGACATCCAAAAGCTATTACAGGTCAAAAATGGAGGTTCACAGGGCTGGGAAGATAGCTTAGGGGTAAGAGTACCTGCTGTATAGCATGAGGACCCGGGTTTGATTCCTCAGCACTCACATAAAAAGCTGGTATGTTATTGCCTGGTTCCAGGTTTGACTAGACACCGACTGAAGGGGATAAGGTGGAGCAGAAACCCCAAAGGCCCTTCTGTATGGTACACATGCACATAGTTCTGTGTCGATACACCACACATATGCACGTAAATAAAATGAGGATCATAATGGTCAGCTCCTGTCTGTGACAATAGCCCTTTGTGGGTTTAATCACCCTCAAGTGTCCCCAAGGCATCTCGGCTTGCTGAAAACTGCAGAGCAGGAAACCTGTCCTTCTACCTTATGTAGGGACAATGACATCACTAAGTCCAGCACATTGCTTGCTTGCTTGGCCTCCATGGGGCTCTGCCTCATTAAAGGTTAGGAGTCACGCTCCATTTTTATAGGCTGGCACAGAGTTCGTGAATTTGAGGATCTGAATGTTTCCCTCGGTGGTGTTAAAAGCCTTTCACCTAAGTCTTTCCAAGTGCCTCCCTGCTTACATGTCACATCTGGGCTGCATTCCACAAGTCACCCTCCCTTAAGAACATTTGATTCCCATTAACCGGCTGGCTCCCTCTGAGGAGGCTGACTCCAGGTGTGCACACCAAAGCCGTCTTCTCTCTTTCTTGTTTTACCTGCTTGCTCTAGGAAGGAGAAGGATCAGGATTTGGAGCTTGCTCTGTGCTGAGAGCAGAATATTTCCAGATGCTGAGTATATAATCCCTTTGGTTCTGCCGCGCTTGCCAAGCATGAGGATAACAAGTGTGTGCTGCGGAACAGAACAGAGCATAAAACAAAAGCAGAACAGGGTGGTGATTCTGTTAGGCTGGCTTCCAGGAGAACGCAGCATCATTAGCATGCATGCTCATACGCTCTCCCACCCTTTGTGTATATGGAGAAAGAATTCTGTACGAGATTGGCACAAGTCAAGCCACAGAAAGACCCCAACATGGATGGGTGAGGGGCTCATGGTGTCCCGTCCCTAGCTGAGGCACTCTTGTCAACTGATGACTGATGGGGGACGGAGAGTCAGTGCTCTTCAGGGACACGGCCCCTGAGAGGCCATCTGTATTCATCAGGGTTCGGGGTTCTCTAGACGAACAGAATTGATAGAATGAATATATACATACATAGACATGGATTTTTATTAGAATGACTTACAGGTTGTGGTCCAGCCAGCCCAACAGTGGCTGTCTACCAACAGAAAGTCCAACAAGGCAGTAGTTGCTCAGTCCATGAGGCTGAATGTCTCAGCTGGTCTTCAGTATATACCCAAATCCCAAAGAAGTAGGCTCTAATGCCATGAAGGAATAGCCTTGCCATCAAGAGAGGGCAAGGAGGCAAAGAAGAAGAACTTCTTCCTTCCTCTTTATATAGGGTGCCAGCAGAAGGTGTGGCCCTACTAAAGGTGGGTCTTCCTACCTCAAAAGATCTAGATTCAGTGTGAGTTTTCCCACTTCCAGCGATTTAAGAAAAATCCCAGCACCCAGCCTAGTGCATGCCTTTATTTCCAGCACTCGGGAGGCAGAGGCAGGTGGATCTTCATGAATTTGAGACCAGCCTGGTCTATATAGTGAGTTCCAAGATAGCTGGGGCTACATAGAGAAATCTTTAAAAACATACAAAACAAAGCCCAAAAAAAAAAAAAAAAATCCCTCACAGGTGTACCTGTGTATTGCTTGGATTTTAGTTAATTCCAGATGTAGTTAAGTTGGCAATAGTCATCACATCATCCATCCTCTTACACATGGTCCTCTACTCATCCACATACTGGTAACATTAAGTGGACTCAGTGGATTTTAAAAAGGAACACAGGAAATGGCGATGGGGTAGAGGAGAAATTAGTGGGACAGGATGGGGTAGACTTGATCAAAACACATTATGCGTATGTGTGATTCTCAAATAATAAAAAAAATTTGAATAGAAAAATATAGAGGAGAAAGGTAAGATTAACTTGATAGAGGGATGAATCTATAAGTGAAATTTCTCTGGTTCTAATTTTAATGAAAATTCCATTTTTTTTAAAAAGGATCTCACAAAGCCCATGCTGGCCTTGAACTCACTATGTAGCTGAGGATGACCTGAGTGTTGGAATTCAAGGTGTACACCATCACACCTGGTTTAAATATTCTGGGCATGAAACCCGGGGCTCCATGTGTGTTAGGCGAATACTTTACCCAATGAGCCACATCCCTAGCCCCAAATTCTTGCTCAATGAACAAAGTCTCTGGCAGGGAAAATAACTTCACAATGCATCTTCTCTCTCCATTTCTGGAGCTGGCTTCTCTAAGGACATCTTTCCCAACAGTTGTAGGTAGGCAAGGACTATTGCTCAACACATATAAGGCATGTGCTCTACTGTTGAAATACATCCCTAGCGTACTTAAGTTTCCTGAGACAGAGTCTTGCCACATCACCCAGACTGGCCTTGAACTCTCAATTTTCCCACATCTACTTCCTGAGTTCTAAGAGGGATGGCTCACCTCATCTGGCTTCTTGATATCTTCATGGGGCTGTGTGAAACTTGATCCTATGGTTCAAATTGGAGAGAATTTAGGATAGTTCACAACTACTGTAGAACGTTATCAGGCATTTCCTTTTAACGAAACAATTTTATTGAACTATTTTACTTCCATGTGTGGTGTCATCATCTTCCACATCATAGGGATGCCATTTAATAAACTGTTTCAGAGCTGAGGGTGTGACTCAGTTAACAGAGTGTACTAGCCTGCACAAAGCCCTGGGTTACATCTGCTGCGTCTTATGAGTTGGGTGTGGTGAATGCTTGCAATCCCAGGACTGGAAGGGGAAGGCAGGAAGATCTGAAGTTCAAGGCCAGCCATGGCCACACAGTGATTTCAAGACCAGACTGAACTAGAAGAGAGCCCCATCTCTGAGTAAATAAATTAACAAAGCTTTTTAGATCTCAGTTTTTACTTAACATCCGTATGTTGATGACAGCGATTCCTCTTGATTACTGGCTCAACTATAAGAGTTATGACATACATTTCTGGAAAGTGCAAATTGGGAAAAATGTAACAAGATGTGAGGGGATAATTTTTATAAACAATGGATACAGTAAATTTGGAGATAAAATAAATTACAAGAGACACCATACTAGTAAGGATATTGTTTGTGTTTGTTATGCTTTGGTTTGATGGGGATGATGAATTGATTTTGATACCTTTGTTAATTCTTTGAGAGAATTATGATGGGCTTAATAAATTCCATTTTTATTTAATTATTTTAAAAGTTTTGCTTTATAGTCTCTCTCTCTGCATGCATGTATGCGTATGTGAATACAAGTGCCCACAGATGTCAGAAGATGGCATGGGATCCCCTGGAGGTGGAGTTATAGGCACAGTGTGGGTGCTAGGAATTGAACTCAGGTCCTCTGTAAGAGTAGTGCATGCTCTTAACCACGGAGCCATCTCTCTGATCTCTCTGTCTACATTTTAAACATGGAGAGATTTCCCCCTCGATGTATCTTAGACCATACCTTTAGTAAAAAAGAAACCAGCAACTTGTAGTGTTTACCCCATTAGTATTCAATTATATTTCCTAGACAAACAGCTGGAGGCCATCTCTTCGGTGACAAATGTGTTTGATTTGACTTAATCACCACCACTAGGCACATCATTTACTAACATTTGCTGTGGTACAGTTCTAACAAGTAGGGCGATTCGCCCCAGTAAGGGAGAGAAAAAGAATTCATAGAGTCAAGGGACAAGCAGAGACTCAAAAGCCAGTATGAGATTAGAAAGTAACCTACCCCTAAAAAAGCCACTTGTGCCCAGCCCCGTGGCCTGGGCCTGCCATTCCAGCTACTTGGGACATGGAGGCAGGTAGGTTGCAAGTTCAAGGCTTACCTGGGTGACAGTGTGACTGCAAGGCCAGTCTGGGCCATTTAGACCCTGTCTAAAACAAAAGTGAACGGAGGGCGGGCGTTGTAGCTCAGTGCCTAGGGCTTGCCTGGACTCTCCTGTGGCTGAGGCGTGGCTCAGTTGTACAGTGCCAGCCTAGACTCCTTCAGTAAGGGGCTGCGGGGAGGGGCTCAGGGGTAGAGCACCTGCCTAGAAGTCCTTGCTGAGGGAAATGAAGACAGGGCTTCCATGCAGAGCGCATGTGTGGAGTGTGAGTGGTTCATGGTTTAATTTTTAGTGCCCCAAATCAAAAACCCCAACGAACCAAACACACAAAAAATGAAGCGAAGGAAGAGTGATAACAAAGCAAACACAGAAGCCTCCCCGTTTAAAAAAAAAAATGTTTTTAAGGTCTGGAGAGATGGCTCAGCAGTTAAGAGCGCTGACTGTCCTTCCAGAGGACCTGGGTTCAATTCCCAGCACCCACAGCTCACAACTGTCCGTAACTCCTGTTCTAGGGGATCTGACACCCTCACACGGACATACATACAGGTGAAACACCAATGCACACAAAATTTAAAAAAAAAAGACTAATTAGTTAAAAAATTGTTTTTAATTGTGTTAGTCTCTCTGTACGTACGTGCACGTAAGTTCACTTGTTTGTGGACGCCAGAAGAGGGCGTCACTCCTAGAGCTGGAATTAGAGGTGGTTGTGAGCTGCCTAATGTGTGGGCTTTAATCAAAGTGGTCCTTTGAAAGAGCAGCACACATATGCGCTCATAACCACGGCCCCTAACTCCACTTCTATTGAAATGTAACGTTGATACTGGTATGTTCACAGATCTTCAAGTTTCCAGCTCAGAAAATGATCTCAATTTGAACCCACTGACCAGCTGCCCAGGTCAGGAAACAGACCAAGAATAGGCAATCAGTCTTCCATAGTCCTTCTGGCCATCCCTCTCTCAGAATAACTGAGACAGCTTAGGGTACTCTTCGCTGGCATTTACAGATCTTGGCAAAGGATCATGGGAGTCCATCGCATGCCTATTGACTAAGGCTTTTATGGCTCAGGTCCAAGATCTGGCCGGTGGGCCTTTGAGCTGAATAGTAACTGTACCAAGAGTGGTGAGATGTGACAGAGAGGAGAATCCTTTCCACTATGTGTCCTGGGAAGCTACGCTGATCCCTGTCTCTTCAGCCTGAACACAGACAGACCTCCTAATGTCCTCCCTTGTGACTATGTGGCTCTAATGATATAATGGGTATTAAAATGTTTTGAGTAGGATGAAGTACAATCATACTTTCCTTTAACCAATACAGTAGAGAGACAGTGCTCAGTTAGGACATTACAAACATTACACAGTTTTTGTTTTGATCCTAATGTCTTTATAGAGTCCTAAATGTTCCTCTAAATTAGGAGAAAAGTTATCAGATCAACTCTTTTAAAAATTAGTTTATTTTTATATGTGTACAACGTATGTGTACATATGCCTGCACATCCATTCGTGTGTGTAAATATGAGTGTAGGGTGCCATGGTGTCTGTGTAGAGGTCAGAGGACAGCCTTAGGTATTGGTCACCCCCATCCACCTTGTCTGAGGCTGTATCTCTTGGTTGTTTTTTTTCTACTGTGTATGCCAGGCTAAATGACCTGGGAGCTTCCAGGGAGCCTCGTGTTTCTGCCTTCCATGTTTCTGAGATTACCTACTTGAACCTGGCTTTTCTTGGGCTCTAGAGATTCAAACTCAGGTCCCCATGACTGCATGCCAAGCACTTTTGCCCAATGACCATCTCTCCAGCCCCAATTTTGCTCTTTAGGGTGTAACTCAAATAAAGTCCAAATCAGAACTATTCTCTGTGTGCTCTAATTGGCTTTACTTTGTTAAGTAGCTGTTCCTATTTCTCCATCTATGTCCAAATTATCAGAAAGAGGAAGTGTTTGTTATTCATAAGGTGAATCATTATAATAATGATTTGATTATATTGTTGTCAGGCTAATAGTTAAGATATACCATTTGCTAACAGAGGACTGGTTTTCACAGAAGGACTACATGTTGTAATACGTCCTAAGAAAATATATTGACCCTCCTGTGCTTTCTTTTTGTAAATCTTGTAACCCTCTATCAGTGACTTTTGCATCATTGTGACAAAACACCAGAGAGAAACAAGCGGAGAGAGGAAGAATCTATTTTGTCTCATGGGTTTGGAGAGATTCCAGTCCATCATGGCAGGGAAGGCGAAGGGAATGGTCCTGCCCACGGTGGCAGTGTGTAGTAAGTCTTATTCACATGGCTGCAAACCAGAAAGGAAAGACGAGAGATGCATGTAAGCTCTAAAGGTCCTCTTCTAGTTACCAGTCAGAGTCTACCTTTTAGAACTATCACAGTCTTCACAATAGCTCCACAAGCTACAGACCACACATATAGAACAGGAGACCAGGAAGCATAATATAGGTTTAAACCAAAACAGACATCAGTTGGTACCAAACAGGCATGTGTTCAGCCTCGGCACAGGGAGAAAGCTGTGTCCTTTGCTCAAGTGACATTTTTTACTCTCCAGAAAATTCTTTTATTTAATAGTCTCTCCCCATTCCCTCCCCATGCTCCCCCTCCTTATTACTCTTCCTCTCAGTCCCTTTTCCTCGTATGGTTTTCCATCTCTGGTCCAAACAGCTCAGAAGTTGCTTTTCGAGAGTACATTTTCCAGGGCAGACAGTTCCAACACAATAGTAGAGATCATCTAGGCAAGAACTGAGCCGCACTCCTGCCCCTCACTGGAGGATTATAAGCAAGTATTCTATCACTTGCTACATCCCTAGTCCCTCACTGGGGGATTCTAGGCAGGTGCTCTACCACTGAGCCACACCCCAGCCCCTCACTGGGGGATTCTAGGCAGGTGCTCTACCACTGAGCCACACCCCAGCCCCTCACTGGGGGATTCTAGGCAGGTGCTCTACCACTGAGCCACACCCCAGCCCCTCACTGGGGGATTCTAGGCAGGTGCTCTACCACTGAGCCACACCCCAGCCCCTCACTGGGGGATTCTAGGCAGGTGCTCTACCACTGAGCCACACCCCAGCCCCTCACTGGGGGATTCTAGGCAGGTGCTCTACCACTGAGCCACACCCCAGCCCCTCACTGGGGGATTCTAGGCAGGTGCTCTACCACTGAGCCACACCCCAGCCCCTCACTGGGGGATTCTAGGCAGGTGCTCTACCACTGAGCCACACCCCAGCCCCTCACTGGGGGATTCTAGGCAGGTGCTCTACACTGACCACACCCCAGCCCCTCACTGGGGGATTCTAGGCAGGTGCTCTACCACTGAGCCACACCCAGCCCCTCACTGGGGGATTCTAGGCAGGTGCTCTACCACTGAGCCACACCCCAGCCCCTCACTGGGGGATTCTAGGCAGGTGCTCTACCACTGAGCCACACCCCAGCCCCTCACTGGGGGATTCTAGGCAGGTGCTCTACCACTGAGCCACACCCCAGCCCCTCACTGGGGGATTCTAGGCAGGTGCTCTACCACTGAGCCACACCCCAGCCCCTCACTGGGGGATTCTAGGCAGGTGCTCTACCACTGAGCCACACCCCAGCCCCTCACTGGGGGATTCTAGGCAGGTGCTCTACACTGACCACACCCCAGCCCCTCACTGGGGGATTCTAGGCAGGTGCTCTACCACTGAGCCACACCCAGCCCCTCACTGGGGGATTCTAGGCAGGGGCTCTACCACTGAGCCACACCCCAGCCCCTCACTGGGGGATTCTAGGCAGGGTATCTACCACTGAGCCATACCCCAGCCCCTCACTGGGGGATTCTAGGCAGGGGCTCTACCACTGAGCCACACCCCAGCCCCTCACTGGGGGATTCTAGGCAGGTGCTCTACCACTGAGTCACACCCCAGCCTCTCACTGGGGGATTCTAGGCAGGTGTTCTACCACTGAGCCACACCCCAGCCCCTCACTGGGGGATTCTAGGCAGGTGCTCTACCACTGAGCCACACCCCAGCCCCTCACTGGGGGATTCTAGGCAGGTGCTCTACCACTGAGCCATACTCCAGGTCCTCACTGATTCCAAAGCTCTCTACCTCTGAGCTACATTTGTCGCCCTTCCTGGTGAACTATCCTAGTTCCTTTAGCTGCAGAGAGGAAACTGTCTCTAGCTCTACCCTAGGCTATTTGCCCCACTTTCTCATGGAGTTGTGAATTTATTTCATCCTGTGTTTTAAAAGAAGTATTTTAATTAAGAGTTGAGAATGGCTGCTTCAGGACCTCTAAGTAGATGATATTTAAAACTAGATGCCGAACATAGCCTATTATGCTTAATGTTATAATCGGTGTATTTTTCCCTCTCCTCCAACCTGTCTTCTTTTCCACTTAATGAAGTTCTTTGCTTTCTTCTATCACAAATATTATTTCTGTTAAATGCTTTGAGTTTTTCTACATCTATTCAAATATAATTGGAATCAAACTTTCCCTATCAGCCTAACACTGTTTTGTAATTAAACCTATTTTACTAAATCAAATTATTTGCATGTTCCTGATGCCTTTGAACCTGTACCTCTGCTTTGAATCACGACTTTAGGGTGGATTGGAAGCACCTTCTGGGAATCACTTCTTGCAAATCCCTACTTATTTAAATAAAAATTTTAAATTGCACGTGTGTGCCTGTTGCATGCACACATGCATGACATGCATGTGGAGATCAGAGGTCAGATTGAGACAACTGGGTCTCTCCTTCCACCATGTGGGTCCCAGTGTTCAAACTCAGGGTGTCAGGCTTGGCTGTAAGTGCCTTTACCCACTAAGCATTCTTGCTGGCCTTGGTTATAGTCTTCAAACAAATTCTGAGCTATAGATGGTCTCTACAAAAGTCCCATGAAGAGACTAACTACAGATAGCACATATAACGGGAGTGAGTTGATACTGGAGAGGTCAGAACAAGTGCAGAGCATCATTCAATCCCCAGAGTTCCCTTTAGTCCATCCATTCCCTCAGTACTAGCATGTTTGAAAACAGGGCTGTCTAACTCAATCCCGGAAATGACAATAGGGGGCAGATCAACTCCGTGTCACAGACAAGATAAAGGAGGAGATGGAGTGAGTTGGCCAAGGTGGCACCATGAAGCCACAAAGTGGCTGAGCCACTAACTCCAAATCCCATCTGCTCCTTGTTTCTCTCTCTTTCAATTCATCATTTATTTTGGTGTCCTGTTTTCTTTTGTATGGTTTTCTGTTTGTACTGTTTGTTTTATGGTTACATGCTTTAGAGTTTTTCCTAATCGGGACTTTCCTGAGTAAAACCCTGAGATTTTCTTTCATCTATTCATTGAGTTTTTTCCCCCAATAATTTCTTTAATTATGACTTCAAGGTTATTGAACTTTTCTATTTCTTCAAGGTCCTCTATTATTCTATTTGGCAAGTTTCATCTATGTTTACAGATACCGTCTTTTTATTTTTTAAAAATGGAGAACTTTGGGGCTGAAATGATGGCTCAGCAGTTAGGATAATAGACTGATTTTGCAGAGAAACCATATTTGGTCTTGGCACCCATGTTGGGCAAGTCATAACTATTTATACCTCCAGCTCAGGGTACCCAAGAGTCTGCTCTGGCCTCTGGCCTCATATGTGGCACACACACACACACACACACACACACACACACACACACACACAGAGGCGGGGGGAGGGAGGGAGAGAGGAGAGGAGAGGAGATTTTTAATCTTAATTTTTTAGATTATCCAGGTGCTCTGCTGTATGTATGTTTGTGCACCATGTGCATGCAGTGTCCACAAAGGCCAGAAAAGGATGTTGGAGCCCCCTTGAGCTAGAGTTACAAATAGTTGTGAGACTCCACGTTGGTGCTGGGAATTGAACCCAAGTCCTTTGGAAGAACAGCCAGTGCTCTTAATCACTGAGCCATCTCTCCAGACCCCAGATATATATAAATATATATCAACTATTTTATCTTTTGTGGTTTTGATGAACCGTCATCAACTTTGATCTAAAAATAATGAATGGAATATTCCATAAATAGCTTGAAGTTCCAAGTTGTGTGTGGTTATGTGCAGCATGATGAAATCTTGTGTTGTCCTGTCTCATCTCCAAAGGTGGGAATCATCCTTTATCCAGTGCATACATGCTGTATACACTACCCTCCCATTTTTCACTTAGTAGCTATTTATTAATCATATTGACTGTGGTGATATTTTGGGACAAGGTTAATGTTAATTTAATATATCAAGAGAAGCAAGGAATTACTTCCTCTAAGAAAAGGATAAAGTGTCCTCTAGCTTTGTATCTGTAGGAGAAAATCCAGTGTTTATAGGGTTTGTTCCTTTCTACTGTTTCAATAGGATGATTTAAAAATTCCTCTTCAGCTCACAGAGAGGATATGTCTGGTCTTTATAACCAGCTCATAAACTTTTAGAGAGGATAAATAAACTCTCATACTTGCGACCCGTGTGCGTTCCAGGCATTTTGCCAGAACTCTTCCCTTGTTATTGTATTTACTTCTAGTAACAACCCTACAAGATAGGGATGGCTAACTTGACTCCATAGGTGCAAAAATGTAGGATTTAGAAAGTTGACACCTGCAAAACCACTTGTCCTGCTGTGGGAAGACTTAGGTGCGCTGCAACTCTGTCTCAGAGTAAGGTGTCCATCTGGTGGTGTGGTTGTAACCCGAGGAGCATCTTACAGTGCTGTGCATGTGTGCGTGCGTGTGTGAGTGTGTGTGTGTGTGTGTGTGTGTGTGTGTGTGTGTGTGTGTGTGTGCGCGCGCGCGCAGGCATGTATCCCTGTATGTGCACATATGTGTGGAGGTCAGAGTATCATCCTATATCACACTCCACTTTAATTTTGAGACAAGATCGCTCATGGAACCTGGAGCTCACCAATTTGGCTAGACTGGCTTGCCAGCAAACCTCAGTGACCTTTCTGTCTCCATCTCCCCAGCTCTGAGATCACAGGTGGCTGCCATTATGCCCAGATTTTTATGTGGGTTCTAAGGAGCGGAACTCACATCCTCATACATGCCAGGCAAACACTTCAGTGGCTGAATGATCTTTAACCCCAGTAGGTGTTTTCTTGTTTTAAAATTCATGTGGGGTGCTAAAGGCTTAGTGGTTTAGTGGGCTTATTGTTCTTGTAGAGGACTCAAGCTTGGTTCCCAGCGAAGAACTCATGATCTCGAACTCCAACTCCAGTGGATCTGACCCAGCGAAGAACTCATGATCTTGAACTCCAACTCCAGTGGATCTGATACATTCTTCTGGCCTCTGAGGATAAACACACACACACACACACACACACACACACACACACACACACACACACACACACAAATGCGTGCACACAGACACGTAAATAAAAGCAATAAAATAAAACAATGTCGACTTGGATTTTTGGAGTATCTTTATGTCTATACATATTCTCTCTCTGTCTATTTCCCTTGTCCACAGGGACAAAAATAATAAAGCCTGGGGCTTTATTAATAGCCACATGCTTTTGGTGAGTAACTAACCCTGGTACTGAATGGGGCTTTCTGAGACAATGTAATGAATGGAGCTGAAATATATATATATATAACCAAGAAAGAAAAAAAATTTCTCAAGAAACTTCTAAGGAAAAAAGTTGCCTTTTCAATGGGGCTGTGTGCTTGTGCTTGTGGGAACACTGCAGGAGGATAATCTTGAAGACACTCAAGAGTCAGAGCCTCCTGCACACGGCTGGCATCAATAAGACACCTACAGCTAAAACCTCATTTCACAGCTTGATAAAAAATTAAGCATAAAAGACTCTTCCTGCTCCACAGGAATGGGAATAGATGCTGATTTGAGTTGCAAGGTGTTACCTTCAGTAATTGAATCCCTAACTCCCAGCCCTACCTTGCTTCTGAATAATGGCACATAGGTTGTGTTGGCAGCCATTACTCATTGTGTCTCCAAGAGTTCACAGATGTGTGTGTGTGTTCCTGGGGTCTCAAGGTCTCATTGTCAACATTATCTCAGGAAGACTCCTTGCCATGGGCTAATGACTTTGCGTTATCACTGACTCTAGTAAGGAGCTTTGTGGTCCCAGAACAGGGATGATGCAAACCATATTGGACCTTCTAAGAGCTGGCCATAGGTGGGCTTGAGATGCAAAAGCAAAGAGGAAATGGAGAATTTCTCCTTCCTGTATACTTCCTATGAACCTTCTGTGTGCTTCCTGTGGTCCTCTTGTGTATTTCCTGTAGACTTCCTGTGACTTCCTATGTGCTTCCTTTAGACCACATGTGTACTTCCTGTGGTCCTCCTGTGTACATCTTGTAGCCCTTCTGTGACTTCCTGTGGACTGCATGTGTACTTCCTGTGGTCCTCCTGTGTACATCTTGTAGCCCTTCTGTGACTTCCTGTGGATGTCATGTGTACTTCCTGTGGTCCTCTTGCGTACTTCCTGTAGACTTCCTCTGTGCTTCTTGTAAACCTCATAAGACTTCCCAAGGACCTCCTTTGGATATCCTGGGTATTTCTAGCAGACCCCCGCTGTGTCTCCTGTGAACCTCATGTGACTTCCTGTGGATCTTCTGCTTTCTTCCTTGAGCTTTAATGTGTACTTCCTATAGCGTTCTTCTACTTCCTTGTCTTGCCAGCAACACTATTTCCCTCAGGGTGACAGTTCAGTCTTTGTGGTCTCTAAATCTGGTTTTCGGTTTTCCCAGGGTTTTATAGTGAGGATTATCATGCCTCTTCAGCATCACCAGCATCAGACCCTCAGAGGCTGAGGTGCCATCCTTCAATTTTTCTTCAGTTTTAATAATTCTAGCTGCTTCCATCTGCTTTCTCAGTCCTAGGTGTGATCTCTATTTCTTTTAGCTGCTTCCCTGTGACAACTTTATTACTTAACAATTCTATTCTTAGTTGACAACTTAATTTTTTTATATGTGACTGCTGATTTCCAACCGGGCTTTCACACTCTTAACAGGGTGCTTTTAAAGTTTCTGATGGTTTTTTCTATGCATCTATGTATGCATACTTACACATGTATTTTATGTTTAATCATAAGTATCTGGGATGACAAATGGATCAGTGGATAAAGGGACTTGCTGCAAAGCCTAATGACAACCTGAGTTCAATCCCTTGGACAAATATGGTAGAAGGAGAGAAGTGACTCCCATAAGCTGACTTCTGACCTCCACGCACATGCAGTGGCGTGCACTGTTATGCACACACACACACACACACACACACACACACACACACAAAGATAATAAAACATTTAAAACTCATGAATATCTGACTTTATTTTTATAAAAGTGGCATCATATTCTCTGCGCAATCTTGTGCAATTTTTAAAATTCAGTTTTAGGTATGAAGACCAACCAAATGAGAATTATGAAACAACAACAATATTTTCACAAGGATAAAATGCCACAGCCAAAAGCAACTCATAAAAAGTAAGGATTTTATTGGGGGTTATGGTTCTAGAGATGTAGAGTCCATCATGGCAGGGAAGGCCTGGGAGGAGAAGGAGGAGGAGGAGGAGGAGGAGGAGGAGGAGGAGGAGGAGGAGGAGAAGGAGGAGGAGGAGAAGGAGGAGGAGGAGGAGGAGGAGGGGGAGGAGGAGGAGGAGGAGGAGGAGGAGGGGGAGGAGGAGGAGGAGGGGGAGGAGGAGGAGGAGGAGGAGGAGGAGGAGGAGGGGGAGGAGGAGGAGGAGGAGGAGGAGGGGGAGGAGGAGGAGGAGGAGGAGGAGGAGGAGAAGGAGGAGGAAGCTGGGTAATCACATTGCATCCACACACAGGAAGCAGAGAGAAAGAACAGGAGTGGTGGCCATCTATAAAGCCTCAAAGCCCCACCTCCAGTGACTCACCTCCCTCAGCAAGGCTCCACTTCTTGAAGGTCCCCTAACCTTCCCAAATAGCATCAGTTGCTGGGGACCAAGTATTTAAACACTATGAGCCGATAGGGGGCATTTCTCATTCAAAACATCACAATTTGGAAGATAGATTCCTAGTGTGAGAACAGCTCAAGACATAGGTCCATTAACTTTCTCATTTATGTTTCATTTCATTTATTTATTTAGTGTGTGTCTGTGTGTGGGTAACATATACTCATGCCACATGTGAAGGTCAGAGTTTTCCTTCCACCATGTGGGATCCAGAGGTGGGACTCATTCATTGGGATTGACAGCAAACACTTCTGCCAGCTGAGTCATTTGCCAGCTCTGCACTACCAATTTTACTCATGAATCCAGTGCCTTTTCATCTTCTGATACTGCCACAGTACATGCCATGCCCACTGACTCCCTTCATTTTATGATTCCTACAAGGTTTTGGTCTTCTGATGGTACCCCTTCACTATGCTGGCAAAACTCTTGTTTCCCTCAATACCAGTTTCCCTCAATGTCCTTGGTAGTCTTTTTTCAATACATTTTAATACAATCTTTTGTCAATTATGTTGCTGTTGCCTTCAGAGAAGTCTATAAATGCTTGAGTTTTTTTTTTGTTGTTGTTGTTGTTGTTGTTTTTTTTTTTTTTTTGTAGTCAACTTTCCTTCTCCTTCAAGGATAAAGTCTTACGAGAAGAATTTAGGAAGAGCTTTTGCCCAGCAATGAAGGCAAACTATAATAAAATAAGCTATGATTATTGATCACTTATCCTCTATATCATGTCAAATCCTTCTATATTAATTTATTAATATGTAATTTACTATGACAACCTTGAGGACTAGGAAACTGGCTCAGTGATTTAGAGTATGCATGACTCTCACAAAGGACCAAAGTCCAGTTCCCCACACCCATGTCAGACATCTAACAAACACTTGCAACTCCAGCTCTAGGAGTTCTGATGCCCTCTCCTGGCCTCTGAGAGCACCTGCACTCACATGCAAACACACACACACACACACACACACACACACACACACACACACACATAATACAACACATCTTTAAAATAAATCTTTAAAAACATATTGTTTATCCCTTACCCTCCACATCATGTTAAATGCTTCTAAATTGAATATGTAAATCAACACAACCTTAAAGAAAGGAAGGCTTAGAGAAATTAAATTACTTACGCACATACAGAGCTAGCTGGTGTCAGAGACAGAAATCAAGTAAAAGTAATTAGACATCTTTGTACTAGTTTATCATGAATGTATTCATCAATACACTTTTACTGAGCAGGTTAACATGTTAGTCAGACTCCACAATGGACCTCCATGATCTGTAATAACTTTCCTGTTGTACACTCCAATGCCTTCTACAATGATCCATATACTATAAACACTATGTCATTTTCAAGTTTATAAAAGAAGATTCTTTTCTGTTATTTTGAATTATGTTTATGTAAGGTGGAGGTGTGTGCACATGAGACCAGGTACCCATAGAGACCAAAGACATTGGATACCCTGGGGCTGGAGTTACAGATGGTTGAGTGGCTGGGTGCTGGGAACCACACTTAAGACTTTTGGAAGAACAGTATGTGTTCCTAACAAGTGATCCATCTCTCCAGCATCTCAAGGCTCTTTTTAAAATTATTTATTCTTATTTGTGTGTGTGTGTGTGTGTGTGTGTGTGTGTGTGTGTGTGTGTTACATGATGAATTTCCACAGATGCCAAAAGGGGCCAAGATACACTGGAGCTGGAGTTATGGGCAGTGTGAGCAATCAAAAAGTTATGTATGAAGGAAATATTGGGGATATATCTCAGTGATAGAGCACCTACCTAGAATCCTCCAGCAAAGGGTTGGGAGCATGGCTCAGTGGTAGAACACCTGCCTAGAATCCCCCAGTGAGGGGCTGGAAGTATGGCTCAGTGATAGAGCCTCTGACGAGAATCCCCCAGTGAAGGGCTGGAAGTGTGGCTCAGTGGTAGAGCCTCTGACTAGAATTCTCCCGTGAGGGCTTGGGGCGTGGCTCCACAGTAGGGTACCTACCATGGATTAAATGGTTTAGCTGTTATTTTCATTATCTGATCTTGTCTCTCCACTGCCCCAGATGAGTACTTTGGGGACACATAGTGAAGAGATAATAAACAGAGGGATGGGGGGGGGGCGATTAATTAGCTTAATACAAACTGTATGGATCTAAGGGGCAGTAAGGACCAAGTTACAACCACAGAGGCAAGAGAACATGGGCACTTGTCACAGCCTGGTCCCTCCCAGCTCTCCCTCCAGAGCCAGATGTCAGGAGGCCCTACCTTGCCTTCTTTGGTTGCAGGTGGGGAGGGAAGGACATAGAAAATGGAGACTAAGCTTCTTGTTTCTTTCAGGCCCTCCCTTTCATTGAGTGTGAAGCATGTCTTTGTTGGGCTTTAAACTGGTGCTTTTGTGAAGGCTGAAACCTGCCACCCATCCCCCTCCGCGGCGCAGGAAGGAACACAGGGCTCATGGTAAAGTTAGATGTGTGGGATCCTTGCTCTCAGAATGGTGTGAATGGAAGATTGGGTGGCTGGTAATTAACCAGCTGCAGTTGCCACTGGTGAATGATGAGAAAGGCTGCCCTGGGGCTTTGTGCACCCAGCCTTGTGTAACTCTGACAGGAGGGCAAGGGGCAGGGGCCACAGTGGAAGGGTCTCTCTGCTCAGATTCTTGGTTGAAGTATAGTGATCTTCTTTTTCTGTGAAGACACAAAACAAAATGTTATTTAAGTCCCGGTTCAAATCTCACTTAATTTCCTCCCCCCTTCCCATGTATTTATTTATTTTGTGTCTATCTGTGTGTGTGTGTGTGTGTGTGTGTGTGTGTGTGTGTGTGTGTGTGTGTGCTGTCAGTGCATGGGGAGGTAAGAGGGTCACTTGCTAGAGTTGGTCCTGTCCTTCCATCACACGGGCCCTGGGGATGGAATTTGGGTTGTCAGACTTAGCCACAAGCCCCTTTACCTGCCGAGCCGTCTCACCAGCCCTAGCCTAGGAGACTTTTAAAACATGCTTCTGTCTGCAAGGACAGTTCCACACACAGATCATGACAGTTTGACAGTCAGTGCTTGAATCTATTAGTAAGTCAACACTGGGATGAGCTATTGGGAGGTAGTAGAACTCGTAGATTCCTGGAAGGAATAGCTGGATGTTTAGCCTTTGAAGGGTGTCTTAGGCAGTCTTGCTGCGAAGAGACACCACGACCAAGGCAACTCTTATAAAAGAAAGCATTTGAGGGCTTGCTTCCATTATCAACATGGAGGCACACAGGCAGACACGGTGCTGGAGAAGTAGCTGAGAGCTACATTCTGATCCGCTGGCTGAGAGAGAAACTCCATACTTGGCATGGGCTTTTGAAACTTCAAAGCCTAGTGATGTACTTTCTCCAACAAGTCCCATATGTCCTAATCCTTTCAAATGATGCCACTCCCTGATGACTAAGCATCCAAATCTATGAACCTATGGGAGTGTGGCCATTATCATTCAAATGACCACAAAGGGTATCTTGTCTCTATCCCCCACTCCCCCCACTAGCTTTTTTCAGGTTCCTGGCTACCATAAAGGGAGCAGCTTTGCTCTACAAATACCTGCCCCCCCCCCCTCCGATGTTCATCCTCACCACTATCCCAGAAACAAGCACAGATCAACAAACATAGACTGTAACTCTCGACACCATGGGCCCAAAATAAACCCTTCTTCCTTTTACATGTTTTCTCTCAGCTATCAGTAGCAGCATGTGAACTGAGTGACAGGGTCACATGAGTGATACTGTTCTTCTTTCTGTTGTAACAAAAGAAGCAACATAGGAGAGACAGGGGGTTTCTTTTAGTTCACAATCCCAGGTCACAGTCCATCACAACGGGGATGTTAGGGAGGCAGGAACTGAAAACAGTTGGTCACATCACACCCACACTCAAGAGCAGAGAGAAAAGAATGCGTGCTTAGTCACTCACTTGCTTGCTTGCTTATTTGTGCTCACTTTGCTTTAGCGACTCTAATATAGTTCAGGACTTCCTGCCTGGGGAATGGTACTGCCCACAATGGACTGGTTTTCCCATATCAATTTTAAGATACGCGCCCCCTCCCCCCCCCGCCAGACAGGCATGTAGGCCCATTCAGTGTAGACAGTCCTTCATCAAGACTCTTTTCCTAGGTTGTGTCAATTTTACAATTAAAACTAGCCATCACAGAGACCATCTCAGCTATTCTTGTACTGACCAAGCTCACACATGAGTACAGTCTCATGAGTAGATTGTGTTTAGCCAGGGATTGGCACCATTTTGTGTGAAGACCGAGCAGTAAATATTTCAGGCTTCTTGTGAAGGATGTAAGGTACTGGCTGCAAATATTCATGCCCACCAAAAGGCAACCAGAAGCCATGTGTAAATGAGTGGGTATTGTTGGGTGCTCCTAACATTTTATTTACACAAAGAGCTGGTTGTCCAGATCTGCCTATAGACCATAATTTTCTAACCCCTGTGTTAAGGCACCAAGTTCTGGGGTTAGCCTCGATGACACAATAGATAACTAGGACAGCCCACTAACATTCTCCAGGCACTGTGCTCAGTGTTGAGCTATAATTGTCAAAATGACACATTTGTTGCTGCCTTCAGGGATCTTGTAGCTGGTCCTAGCTTTATGGAAAAAGAAATGAGATCCAATAACTCCTATCCAAATAACCCCAAGGCTCCAATACAACTGGTGGGAATTCAGAGAAATGGATTGACCTCGAAGGAATGAGCTTGAGCTGGGCTGACATGTCTATGTATCTGTTCTGGTGACCATGGCTGTGTAATGGACCACTCCAAAACTTAGTGATGGGAGCCAAACATTTTATTATTCTCATGAATTCTATGGGCTAGGAATTGGATAGAAATAGCTTGTCTTTGACCCATATTGTCTTGGCCTTGGCTGAGAAGAGTCACTAGCTGGAAGATCATTTGTCATCTGGAGACTAATGTCATCACGGTGGTACTAAGTGGACGAAGCTAATTACAAAAGTCTGCATGACGTGTGATTCTGTTCATATGAGGTTTCCATAGCTGGGAAATCTGTTGAGGGAGTGAAGTATATTGGGGAGTAGGACCATGTAGGAATGAGGATAGAGGGTTAGAACTAAAGGGTTCATGGCTGCTTTATGCTTCTCTCTCTCCTTATCTTCTTCTTCCTCTTCCTTCTCTTTAGTTCTTTCACAGGGTCTTCCCAGGGGGTCTCAAACTCAGTATGTAGTGTAGAATAACCACAAACTCCTGGGCCTCCTGGTTGCAACTCCTGGGTGCTTGGATGACAGGTAGACACCACCATTAATGTTTTATGCTAGGAACCAAACCCAGAGTCCCCTGCATGCTAGAAATTCACTCTGTCAACTGAGCTATAACCCCTCTGCTTAGCCTCCAGAGTTTCTTTTGAGGTGCTGATGCAATTCTAGAAGTGTGGTATTGTGGGAATATACTAAAAAGTATGCTCTGTACAGTTTAAATGGGCAAATTGTATAGTACATGAAATCTATTATGGATCTATCATCTATCTTCCTATCTACTGTCTCTATCTATCTATCTATCTATCTATCTATCTATCTATCTATCTACCTGTCTATCTATCTATCTACCTGTCTGTCTGTCTATCTATCTGTCTACTGTTCATCTATCTAATGATTTATTTTCTATGTATCATCTCTCTCTCATCTATCTATCTATCTATCTATCTATCTATCTATCTATCTATTATCTATCATCTATCTATCTATCTATCTATCTATCTATCTATCATCTATTTATTTACTTCCAGCCTATCTACCTACCTACCTACCTATCCATCTATTTATCTATGACTGTCCATTAAAAGAATAATTCCCAAGTTAAAGACCCACCTAAGCCAAGGGAAGTCAAGGCAGAGAATAGTCCATTTTAGTTCTTACTCTAAAGAATAAACTAGAAGGATTGCTTCTCATAGGGAAAGTCAAATGCATGTGTATGGGGCCACCATGATGTTTCAATTGTGTCAGAGCCATTTAGTAAGCAGCCAGCATACTAGAATAAAACTAAGCCAAGCTCACCCAACTTACTCATCAGTGACCTGAAACAGTTCATCTTTGCCCCACCTGCTGTCCATCTGCAAAACATAGGTCAGCCAAGGTGCATATTGCATTCAGAAATAAGAGTCTTAGGGGCTGGGAGGACAGCTCAGTTGGTAAATGACTTGTCTTTGTAAACACAAAGACCTAATTTCTGTTCCCAGAACCTGCTGTGGAATGCCTTTCTAAATACTGTGAATGTGTGTTGCCTCATTGTTAATAATAAAGCAGATTGGCAGGTAGCCAGGCAAGAGTATGGGCAGGACAACCAAACTAAGGAAGGAAAGATAGGGGAGTCAGGAGATGCCAACCAGCTGCTGAGGAAGCAAGACGTAAAAAATGACGTAACAAGCCACAAACCATGTGGCAAAGCATAGATGAGAAATATGGGTTAATTTAAGAGTAAGAGCTAGTTAGTAATAAGCCTGAGCTACCAGCTGAGCATTTATAAGTAATATAAAGCTTCTGAGTGGTTATTCAGGAACTGGTGAGTGGGAGATAACCTTCCGTTTACAAGCACCCACATTAAAAAAGCCAGGCATGGTGGTGTTTGTTTGTAATCCCAGCACCAGGAAGGCAGAGACAGGCAGATCCCTGGAGCTCTCTGCCTGGGCAGGCTACTTGGTAAGTTTTAGGCCAGTGAAGGATCTTGTCTTAGAAAAAAAGATGGAGGATTCCTGAGGAGCAATGTAAGCAGCTGTCTTCTGACCTCACAAGCACACACACACACACACACACACACACACACACACACACACACACTGGGATTCTTTAGCTGGCTGTTTCTGGGATTTTGGAAGCTGTGGTGTCTGGAGGGATGTTGAACGACGTGCCATTCAAGTTTCTCCCATCAAGAGACTCGGGGCCATCTGTTTCTCTTGTCTTGCTGTAGTTTCGTGGGACAGATAACGACAAAGGGTCCACACACTTTCTTTCATGTGCTTTGTTCTTTGTGGAATGTAGTATACGAATCCCATTGCTGACCCAACTCTCTGCAGGTTTGTGGGTCTCACAGTGAGTAGAAATTTCATTCCTATTCCTACAAAACCATGGACATGTTAGAGGAAAACACAAAAAGGAGGTATCAGAGCCTGTTCCTGATGGTTTCTCCTTCCCGGGTCTAATATCAACATCAATGTTACAAAGCGTTCATTAATTGATAGACCATGCTGCTCGTTCGTTTTTTATTTGCATTTGGACAGAGCTCAGAGAACAAATTTGCACAACATGCACTGCACTTCGGCTCTTTAAGATTTGGAATTCAAGTGATCAGAACCGCATCCAGTGCTGGTATCCTGCGATTACTTGTGTGTGTTTCCCAGGTTTGAACGAACAGGATCACAGGAGTGACGTTAGTGGAAAGAATGTCGAGTCTGAGAGCAAGAGTCGTGGGTGCTGGATTTCCCACACCCACAGGTGGAAATCTCAGAATACGGATGACTTCACCCCCAACCTCACTTTTCCTGTTTCTGAAATGGGTGGATGGGCATTACTTCTGTAATAAAACACAGTAAATATTAGGAAAAGTATTGTAAAAGACAAAAACAACGCATCACAGGGACTTTGAATAGTCCAAACAGATAATGGATAACAAAATTCAAAATATTAGTGATAACTAATAGGGCAGAAATGTAAGAGTCAATATATTAATAAATCTGTGCATTTAAGAGTTAATGTGTAATTTCCCTTTAAAGAAGACAAATTGGTTTATCTTTAATATTAATAATATTTAGGTGAAAAAAATCCACTCTTTTGTTCATAGTTCTCTCTCTCTCTCTCTCTGTTGATAAGTGCACATGTGTGTGTTGTGAGTGTCTTTGAACTGTGCACATTTTATTCCTTTGAGGCAATGTCTTCCTGAACCTGGAACTCACTTTTCTTTAAAAGCTAGAATGAACTAGCAAGACTCTCCCCCCAGCCTCTCTCCCCCACAGTTCTGGCGTTACAAGTGTACATGTGACTATGACCAGATTGATGTTTGCGTGCCAGGGATCTGAACTCAGGTCCTCACGATTGTATACCAAATCACCAATCCATCTCCCCAGTCTTGTTCATGATTCTTGTATCATCAGGTGAAAAAACAAAGTGGCATAATTGATGTAGTGGGCATCATTTTGTCCTCATGGGCAGCCTTTCCTGAAATGGCTTAGATGGTTCGTTTGCTTTAGTCTTACTGAGGCTAATTCTAGAAGGAAAAAACTAGAATTTTCTCCCCAAGCCTGTCATTCATCACAGTTTCTCTCTCCAAAGGAGAAGAATGGAAGGGTGTTGCAAAACAGGACCCATAGCTTGTTGAGAAAGATGAATCACTGATGATGAATCAAGCCTGGGCCACCAATGGCACCCTAAATCATCAGAGCAGCCTGTCAGGGACACCCCATAGGAGATTACAGACTTGACACTATCCATCCATCTCACCCAGGGTCCACTGCAGGGCTCGTGTGACAAGTGATATTTGGGGGTAAGAAACCCTAGAGTTCTTAACAATAGCTCCTCAGATGAATTAGCTAGGAACCAAGCAACCTCCAGGCCTTTCCCTGGAGCTGAGTGACTCTTGAGATGTGCCAGAAATGATACCTGCATCAATCTCATCTCAATTCCATCCCAGTTGTTCAGAATCAGCAACTTGGATGGGAAAGATGGCTCAGTGGTTAGGAGCCCTTGCTGCTCTTCCAGAGGACCAGAATTGGGTTTCCAGGACTCCCAATGGGTAGCTCACAACCACTGGTAACTCTAGCTCCAGGTGATCTGATGCCCTTTTCTGGCACTACACTCATGTTGGGTATATACCCAACACCCCTCACACATATATAACTAAAAGATGAAAACAAATCTTAAAAAAAAAAAAAGAAACAGAAATGATATTCCATGTGAAAGGGATGTCTGCTGTGGCATTAAATAATACCCTCACCTTGCCAAATACCTCCACAAAGGCAGCAGGTGGGGTAACTGGTTTCTCCTTCCCATTACACAGCCTCACAGCGGTGCATCAGTATCTAGGAAATACCATACTCCTTGGTGAGGTTTTACAGTGGAACTTTCCAGAACTGCCTGGATTTCCCTCTGCTGGTCTCACTGAATTCAGTGATTGATTTAAATTGGTGTTCCTTGTTGCCTGGCACCTCTTGTCTGATCACCTCCTAAGTGCCAGCCTCCCTGCTCCCTCCCTTCCTCAGCCAATTTCCCAAGCTCAGTTTAAAGACGGCTGTCATTCATCTCACGTCGGCACCCGAAGACAGCACCCAGCAAATGGGTTGAAAGAGAGGTGATGCTCGGCTATTTTCAAAACAAGCCCGCTGAATTCAGTCAAGCGGCGAGCAAGCAGTTACTAACGGGTTGGTTGTGATCCAACCGACGGATGGGTTGATGCCGTTCTAAACCATCTGTGTATCTAGACATAGCGTTAGTGTCTATAAACTGACATCCTTAGGATTACTCCTCCGTATCAGCACATTAATACTTTTCTGTTAGCTTTTTCCCCCCATGCTTGATAGCATCTTTCATTAGGGAATCAATTTACTCTAATTCATTTGAAAGCATATTGTTCCTTCGCTTTATGTTTGATTCCCCTTACAAAAGCAATATACATTAGGCTGAGGAGGTGGCTTAGCTGGTTATGCACTTGCTGCATACACATGAGAACAGGAGTTCAGATCCCCAGAACTAATGTAAAATCCAAACGGGAGTGGCTGGTAGCCTGCCTGCAGTCTAAGAGCATGGAGGCCAAGACGGACCCTGGGAGCAAGCTGGCCGGTTGGAGAAGTGGAAATGGAGAGCCCTAAGTTCAGCAAGAGACACTGCCTCATTATATAAGATGGAGCTCGGTAGAGGAAGACATCTGATGTCAACCCCAGGCCTCCACACACATATACACACATCTGTATATACCCCTACATACATATGTGCTCATAGACGCACACACACACCCACCCCCAAAAAATGTAGAATATGCTCTTCTTGTATGATGGGACTATAAAGACACCAGTAATTTCAGGGTATGTGTTACAGTGTATGTGTGTGTATGGATTCATTTGTGTACATATGTGTGCATTTATATGTGGAGACCAGAAATCGATGTCAGATGTCTTCCTCAATGATTCCCACCTTCTTTTTTGAGACAGGATATCTCACTGAATCTTGAGCTCACTGATTCAGCTAGACTGGCTGGCCAGTGAGTTCTAACAACCCAACCATCTCTACTTCCAGAGCTAGGGCTATAGATGCACGCTGACAATTGTGGCCTTAAATGTGGGCAGTGAGGATCCACACTCAGGTCTGAATGCTTGGACAGCAAGTACTCGGCTGGTGAAGCAATTTCCTCAGCCCTGAAATTTTAGTATTCACGTCTTTCTGGGCTTGGAAAGTAGAGATACAATTTGTAGTGAACAGTAGTTCTTCTTGCTCTTCCACACTGGTTTCCATAGTCCTTGGAGACTCTCAATCTAATGCTAGGAATGTGGATTTCAGAAGCTAAACATTGTGAGGGATGGAGACAGCATGAATCACCCTGTGCCCCACCCCAGTCACTTGATCATAAACATGTGAATCTCAACCATGGGAAAATATCCTGGGTGAAGAAAGGAAATATCACAGCAAGGAAATAAAGAAAAAAAAATGTTTGGCCAGATTTCCAGCCTGGCTTTGCAAGGCATTCTTGGGACAAGCCAATAACCTAACACAATGTCTGTCTGCATGAGCTCATTTTTCTGAAAAAAACATTTTGAGGCTCTGTGTGGAGGTTCGAATAAGAATGGTTCCCATAGGCTTGTATATTGTAATATTTGGTCCCCAGTTGGTGGAACTGTCTGGGAAGGATTAGGAAGTGTGGCTTTAGTGGAGGAGGCGTATCACTGGGGGCAAGCCTTGAAGTTTCCAAAGCCCGCAGCATTTCCATTTAGTGCTCACTCTCTCTTTCTGCCTTGTGCCTGTGGATCAGGCTGTAAGTTCTCAGCTATTGCTCCAGTACCTCCCCTGCCTGTCTGCTATCAAGCACCCCACCATGATGATCAGGGACTCTAAACCTCTGGAACTGTGAGTCCCAACAAACTCTTTCTTTTATAAGTTTCTTGTCATGGTGTCTCTTCACAACAACTGAAAAGTAACTAAGACAGGCTCCAGATAGCTACAGGCTCTCTCTGCCTTGTGAAATTCTAAAGAAAGACCCAGGATGGGTGAGGAAAAGTACTCAGAGAAAGGACTATGCTGGTTTTTGTCATTGTGGGGTTTGGTAGTTTGTAGAAATGATTAATTTAACTAGTCCATTTTAAGACTCTTTTTTTTGGGGGGGGCTCAGATATTAGGAGGCCATTTGCTGATTAAATTTGTTACTCTGGCAAATTTTTACTTTTTTCTTTGATTGTGTATGTGTTGTGCATTCATTTGTGTAAGTGTGTTCACACACGTGTTGGTGCATCCAAGACGGCATGAGGTGTCTTTCTTGATAACTCTTCACCTTATTTGTTGAGGTGGGGCATCTCACTCAACACTGAGCACTATAGTTCTAGCCAGCTTGCCCCAGGGACCACTTTAACTATGTCCTTCATGCTGGGATTACAAACATCCACCACATCTGCTCTGCTTTTATGTGAGTTCTGGGGCTCAGAACTGTGGTCCTCACACTTGCACAGCACTTGATCCACGGGGCCATATCCTCAGCCCCCACTTTTCCTTTCTTTGAGACTGGGACTTGGTATGTAGCTCAGGCTGGCCTAGAAGGTATCACATCTCCCTTTCTCAGCCTCCTAAGTGCTTGGGTCACATAAGAAGCCACCATGCCTGGCTCCAGGCATCTGATTATCACCTCTGTTTCTCAGCTTGCAGTCTACCTTGGATCTTTGTACTCTCCTGGTGCTCCAGTAACTATTTTACCTCTTCCTAGACCACAGTCCACTGGAGGAGACAGAATTACCTCTAGCCTTCCTTCCCCCTCCACAGTGTTGGACCCTAAGTCTTCTAAATTTATTTCTTGTCTTGCTGTAAACCAGTGGGTGTGAGCATAGAACCTTCTTAAAAACTGTCAAGCTTTATTTTATTTTATTTTTTTATTTTTTTAAAAATATTTATTTCGTGTGTGGGTTGGGAAGTCAGGGTGCATATACCATGGTTCAAGTGTGGAGGTCAGAGGACAGTTTGTGGGAGTCAGTTCTCTCCTTCCACCCTATGAGTTCTAGGGCTTAAACTCAGGTTGTCAGCCTCACCAGCAAGCACCTTTACCTGTTGAGACATCTCAGCTGCCCTCTGTTGATATTTCTTGAGGTGTTCACAGTAGGAGTCATGGCCATTGACCTTGATCTTATCATTTGCTCTGTGGGTGCTTAAACTGCTTTGTGAGGTGTGACTGCAATGGTTGGTAAAGTTTGACAGTGCTTGCTTATGTTAGTGCCTTTGGTCATGTCTGTGACAGCATGCCTGAGAAAAGCAATGGAATGAATGAATGAATGAAGGAAGGAAGGAAGGAAGGAAGGAAGGAAGGGCTCTCCATTCAAGCCACAGTCCATCATGGTGAGGAAGGTATGATAACAGGAGCATGATGTCACTAGTCACATCATTGTGCCTGTAGTCAGGAAGGAGAGAGAGAGAGAGAGAGAGAGAGAGAGAGAGAGAGAGAGAGAGAGAGAGAGAGAGGCTTGTACTCAGCTCCTCTTCTCCTTTTTAGTCAGTCCAGGTCCCCAGCCCATGGGGTAGTTCTGTGCTTATTCAGGGTGTGTCTTCCTCTCTTATTTAAACCTTTCTATAAAGTCCCTTATACACACACTCAGAAATATCTCTTAGATGATTCTATATCCAGTCTGGATGACAATATGAACCATCACTGACCCCATAGATCCATGTGCTAGATGAGTCCCCAGTGGGCCACACTGAGAAGGTGATAGAGCCTTTAACAACTAGACTTTAACAACTAGAGTCTAATAGGGGATGATGAGATTATTGGCACATCGTACTCAGAAAAGATTAATCATAGTCACATGGCATAGATCCATTCTCACTAGAATGAGCTGTTTGGAAGTGAGCTCACACTACACGCTTGGTTCCTTCCATCCTCTGCCAATTCTTTTTCTCTCTGCTATATCATGACTTAGCCAGAGTCTATCCCCAGAGACCAGATGGATGAGAACCATCTGATTTTAGATGTTCAATCACTCAAACTATGATCTATATAAGACCTTTAAAAAATAAGCTCCCCATGCTTCTGGTGGTGTTGTTGTAGCAACTGAAATGGACTTATACAGTGGCCTTGGTCCTTTTGCTGTTTCAACTCTCCATTCCACTAGAGCAAATCCACGAGGATCATTAGGAAAGGGTTATAGAACACCTTGCTGCTCTCAAAGCTCCAGGTATTTCTGCCTCTGCAAATTGAGACTGAGATGGGACTGGAGAGATGGCTAAGTGGTTAAGAACATTTGCAGAGGATCCAACACTGGTCCCCAGCACCCACATTGTATGGCTCAAAATCATCTGTAACTTCAACTGCAGGTGATTTAACACCCCCTTCTGGCCTCCATGGGCACCTGCACTCACATGAATGCACACACCCCCACACACACATGCACATAATTAAAACGAGAAGTAATAAATCTTAAAAAAGAACTTCTGAGATTACTTCACTCCTAGTTAGAGAACAGCATCTACTCAGAGCAATGCAGGATAATGCAGAGCCACAGAAATTATGGGGAAACAGGGCACCAGGCAACCCAAGAGAGCCATTGCTTAGGGCTGGTTTTGATGAGTATGCAACTTTCTGTGACTTACTGTGTTATTTGCCTGGATCTGAGAAGCCCTCCTCTCCAGAGGCCAATGATGGGGCTCCCAGGGCAATGTTTTACATTCCTGAACAACATCTGTTTTACATTCCTACTCTCTATAAATGCACGTTGCTGGCTACTTGCCTGAGCTCACTTCTCCCTCCTCCCTTTGTGTCTTTCCTCTCTTCAAGATAGCCCTTCTCTCTGGAAAAATGGGACCATTGCTTTCCTAAGGAGGTCTTCTTGTAGACAGAAAATTCCCAAAGCTGCATGTGGCCTTTGGTTTATGAGTATCTGGTGGCCACACCCAGAAAACTAGGCTGACAACTTCTGAGAAGTTCTTGCCATGCTGTGGATAGAGCCCCGAGTTCCTAACTTTCTAGCAGGGTTTGTGACTGTGGAGAAAGTGCTACGTTCCACTCTGGGTGCTCTGTGTGTAACTCTTAGAGGACCGACTGAGTTCCAGGTTCTTCTCTCTTTCCCTTCCCACAGCCTCCCCTGTGACTCCACTGCGACTTGGAGAAATGGGGGATTGAAATGTAGTGAGAGCAAAGGTCCTAGAATAGGTCAGGCTACCACACGGGTTCCAAAATAAATGCCACCAATGCCAAGTTACTGACCTGTGCAGCCCAAACTGACATACCTCATTTGCCTGCTGCTTCTGTCTGGACATTTTAAAGAGACAGTAAACATTGGTGTAAGATTAAAAAATAAAAGATAAGTCAATTGTGGGTGTGATAGCAACTGAAAATGGACTTAAAGAGTGACTTTGGTAGTTTTTGCTGTCTTAGATGGATCACCATTCTCATAGAACAAATTCTATGTTTGATAAGAATATTTGATAAGTGTCACATGGCAGCATGCATTGGGGAGAGATGCTTCCCCCTCATCAATGCCTAAGGCAGGTGGTAGAGCTGGCCCTGAGGTCATAAGAGCGGGAAAGCTGTCCCTGTCCCTCATCATCATCAGCACCTGGGAGAGTGGCCCCTAGGCCATGCTTGGGCAACACAGTAGAGCTGGCTCTGAAGGTGTAGGTGTGGCAGAACCAACCCTGAGGACATGAAAGTGGGTGAACAGGCCTCACCCCTGCTCATCATTGCAAGGGGTGAACTAGCCAGGGTAAGGCAGGAGAGCTCACCCTGGTGGTGAAGACAGGGGAGAGCTGGTGAGCTGACCAACCCCGTGACTGCCTGGGCCCAGAACCAGGGTTATCTGTTAATCCACCCCCAACATCCATCCCATCTGTGATCTGCTGGAGCCCATGAAGAGATTAGTTCTGCATACCCAAAGCTGCAGGATTTCCACAACAGCAAGTTAACCAAGAGGAGTTCCAGTGAGGGTTCAGCATTGATAGTGCAGCAGAAACCAGAGGCTTCGAACCAGACCAATGACACTCCTCAATGAATATTTGCAAGTCAAAATATATGGATAAAAGGGTTTACTGTGCCCCACTACAGCTTCCATGACAAGACTGATTTTTCCGTCTCTTTCTCCTTTTTTTTTTCTCTTAAATTTTATTTTGTTTTATTTGGGGGATGGGGAGGTTGCAAGGGCCAAGGGTGGATATGAAGGGATGGGGAAATGAATGGAATAGATACGCATGATGTGAAAGAGACAAAGAATAAATAAAAAGAAGCTAAAAAAAAGGAAGATATGATAAGAAGAAATGAAGAAAAGCTCTACTACTTGAGTTAAGTGTCAACCCAGATTCAGCCTCTGTAATTATTCATGTTTCTGTTTTCAGTTACTACTGTGGGGTTTGGAGCTAACTTGCACAGAGAGTGTATTTGGTTGCTTGTCACTTTGTTGTGCAAAATACTTGACAGAAAATACTTAAGGGGAAGAATTTATTTTTCTCAGTTTTTGTATGTTGTCTTTAGTACAGATAGCTTTAACTGTCAACTTGACATAGTATGGAATCATATGACCAGGGAATCTCCATTGAGGACTGCCCAGATTAAATCTGCTATGGGCATGTGTATGTGAGATTGTCTTGATTGTTAATTGATTTAGGAGGGTCCAGTCTACCATTCCTTGGTCAGGTTGTCCTGGGTTGTAAAAGAAAGCTAGTTAAGCATGAGTTGTGGAACAAGCCAGCGAGCAGCATTCCTCGATAGTTTCTGCTTGAGTTCCTACCCTGACTTCCTATTGTGCAACCATTTCTTGTAAGATAAAATATTCCACATTGAAGAGAAGCTCACTAAGACACCAGATGTTCTAAAGTGAAGTGAGACAGTCTATCTTGCAGGGGAGCTCATTAAACTCAGTGGAGAAAAAAAAAAAAAGAACAACTCTAAAGTTTCAGGAAGTCCCTAAAACTGACCATATTCACTAAGCCCTTTCTTCTCCAAGTGTAGATAAGCAATAAGGACTATTGAGAGATACTCTCAGACAAGCTAGGCTGCCTAGAAGAGGATCAGACCACCTGAGATGACTGAAGGAGACACTCTCCAACCTTTGAGTTTCCTGCAGGCTATTCAGTGAGTTCCAGGTTTCCATCTTTTGTGAACTGTCACCCATCCTGGGGTGCATTTTGGTGATACAGCTGTCTTTGGTCATATATGCTCCCGTAACTCACCCTTTACCCATATTCCCATGAGTAATCCCAATAAACTCATTGGTTCACCACTGTGGACTCTTTTGTTATCATTACTTGGGTCGGTTTTTTTTGGTTCAGTACCCGGGATGAGTAGAGGCTTTTCATGTCTCTCCAGAAAAAGTGTCACACAATACTTCTGTCAGTGATGGATTCTAACTTACATAGTGAAATATACCTGGTCCTCCCTATCTTCATTTACTTTCTATTGCTGTGAGAAAACACTATCTACAAAAGCAACTTCGTGGGGAGGGAAGCATTTTATTTGACTTAAATATCCAGCTCACAGTCCATCATTGAGGGAAGTCAAGGCAGGAACCTGGAGGCAGGAACTCAAGCAGAAACCAGGGAGGAATTCTGCTCATTGGCTTACTCCCCATGGCTCACTCAACTTACTTTTTTATGCAACTCAGAACTACCTAATCAGGGATGGTGTCATCTACAGTGGGCTGGGCCCTCCCCCATCAATCATTAGCAAAAAAAAAAAAAATGTACTATAGGACTGTCTACAGGCCAACCTTACAGAGGCATTTTTTTCTCAATAGAAAAAGTCCCCTCTTTCCAAATGACTCTAGCTTGTGTCAAACTGGCCAACACTAACCATAAGACTTTCTTAAGTTGTTTTTAATTGGAGCGTTTTGTCACAGCAGCAGGCAGGAAACTACTAGAATTGTGCTGGGAAGGCATGGTGACTGGAGTAGCTTGGTCCTTGGTGGCAGGAGCATGCAGCATGGCTTATTCACACCTTGGTGGGTCAGGAAGTTGAGTATGAGACTGGAAGAGAAGGAAGGATAGCCTTCAAGGCTTCCCTCCAGTGACCCACTTCCTCTAGGTTGGGTCCCACCTCCTAAAGGATCTGTGGATTCCCACAACAGGGCCCCTCAGCTGGGGAGTAAGTTCAGACACATGAGCCTATGGGGGAACATTTCACATTCAAACCATTAGCAGGGAGGAATGAATCTATCTGCGCCCCAGTGCGGGCTTGAACTTGATGAGGCTGGAATTATAAGCACACAGCATAGGATTTTATGCATTGGCACAGCTTTGTGTTAAATTGTTCTCTGAGGGTAACTTGTAGGGGAATGTGAATATGAATGGCCTCTGTTCTGGAGTTTGAATCCCAATTACCGAGATGCTATAGGAAGCCTGGTCTTAGGACTGCCCAGTAAAACAGCGTTTCTCCACTTATGTATGGCACCTACGGCCCATTTAGTTTCATATACACAAAGTAATCTCTTCAGTAGTCAAACTCCCATGAGCCACTCAGAAAGCAGGGAAGAAAGAACTCTGTTGCCTAGCAACCAATGGAACATTACAACACTAGATAAATCGAATCAATATTGCTCTAAATATTGAACCCTCTGTTGATGAAGAAAAAAAAAACTCTGAAACTATATCCATAACTCCTTGCCTTTTTCTTCTTAGACTTAAGCAGCTGATGAAAACCAGCTAGGGTTTGGACAATTTGCAAAGACCTACAGTTAGCGAGAGGATGGCAGGCTGAGTCCTACAGGCGAACCCATAGGCATCACTCCAGGAAGAAGGCTCCTAGAGGCAGAGTCCCTAGGAATCTGAATTGCCCAGTCTACTTTGTCAACTCTGGTGGCTGCAGTGAGGTCACTGTTTGGAGCTCATAGCCTGATGGCATCTGGAGGAATTGTTAAAATCGAAGAGAACACACACACACACACTCTCCCCCCCTCCCCGTGTGTGTGTGTGTGTGTGTGTGTGTGTGTGTGTGTGTGTTTGAGAGAGAGAGAGAAAGAGAGAGAGAGAGAGAGAGAGAGAGAGAGAGAGAGAGAGAAAAGGAAGTTGTTCTACCCATGAGCTATATCCGCAGACTTCATTTGCTTCTTGAGACAGGGTCTTGCTAAGTAGCCCAGAAGAGCCTAGAACTTGGGATCTTCTTGATTCAGTGCTGGGGCTATAGTTTTGAACCAGAAATCCCTGTGTATTAATGGTTTTAAAAAAATAAGAACAAAACATATGAAGTTGGTGCCTGTGCCTCCCCATACCAAACATATGAAGACCTTTCCATGGGGTCCTCCTGCTTCCCATTCTCTTTGTCACCTTGTCCCAGGAATGGATTGTGCTTTTTCTGTGTTTTTACAGCCATCAGACTATTTTGAGGGGACTTCATTTCCATTAAAAATTCCTCCAGTCTATTAGAGTCTATTGCCTGCACCCTGTAGCAATGAATCTAGTTTAGGTGACTCTGAACAATATAATTTCCTTGGTTTAATAAGTGACCACTCTGTCTTCATGATGCTTCAGCCTATTCCCAGGAACCATTTCCTGGCTGAACCTTCTTGATGAAGAGGAGAGGCCTGATGTACGTCCTCCTGCACAGCTTTCTGTGAAGTCCTCATCTTCAGACTTCCCCTGAAGTGTTGTTGTGGGGGAGGGGAGTAAGTGTAAATTTTGAGGGGGATGACATTAGTAAGACATACTAAAATGTATGAGGAGGGGAAAAGTTAACATTGGCTGAGGCTTGGCCAAGGACAGTTATAAACCCGGAGTTGTGAGCCAGACACAGCTGCACAACTTTGTAAGTTCAGCCCTTGGGAGTCAGAGGCAGGAGGATTTAGAGTTCAAGGCCAGCCTGAGCTGTATAGCTAGTTCTTGTTACAAACCAACCAACCAAGAAAATTCACAACAACCAAACACACACACACACACACACACACACACACACACACACAAGCACATACCAAAACTGATAAAACAAAATGAGATGCCTGGTAAGGTCTATGACAACCTTAAGAAGTATAAGCTACTTTTCCATTACCTGAATGTGGGAGGAATTTATTTTAACAAAGTTGCTTGTCTTTAGTAGTTATGAAAGCTTAATAGATAGTAACCTTTTTTTTTGGCTCTGTGTGTGTGTGTGTGTGTGTGTGTGTGTGTGTGTGTGTGTGTGTATGTGTGTAGCCATTGAAAGGCAGAAGTTTAAGCCAGGCTGAAAGGCTGAGCTTTCTTTAATTCCAATCAACTACATCAGCCTCATTCCAAAAGAGGGTGTTATGCAACAATTCTTCTTACTTGAAACATTTTTTTTTTCCCTAGAGGGAGTCCACCTTAAGTCTGGTGAAGTCTCAGGGAGTTCCTGAAACTTACAAAACTCACAGGGCTATGTAAACAGATGAATTGCTAGAAAGAACAGATTGTCTGAGCTGTAGTATTACTCTCTTTAACTTATCTAACTGCTTGTTGAAGTTCCTGGAACTTACCAGATTAATAAGGTCCCTCCTCAAAGCAGGAAGAGAACACTTTGGTGGCTCTGACTGCAAGTCTTCTGGAGTTTCAGGGTTCTACAAGTCTGTAGTCATTGTCCATGAGAGGGTGGGCTTTTGGGTGATGCAGCTACCTTTGAGTCACTCATGTTGTTTCAGTCTCTAATCTATACACCTATACTTAACCCCCACAAACTCACCAGTTAACTAAGCTAGACTTCCATGGAATCCTTTAGGCACATCTTCCCAGATAGTCTCACAAGAGAGGGAATGAAGGATAGGATCACTCAGGTTCTGGATAATAGTTTACATCAATGATGTCTTCTGCTGTTTAAGGACATCTCAAGACAAGACAAGGAGATCGGAAGACATTTTCATGTTGTCCTTGACTTAAGCATTTCTGTAGCTAATTCCTATTTACCTTTAGAAGATATATGCTTGTCTACTCTTTTACCTCTAGGACAATTCAGTATGGTCTCATTTTTTCCATATGTTACAAATGTCTTTTTCCCATCACTTCAACACTCAAAGTTGGGTTAGGTTGTCTTTATGGATCTTAGAGGAAGTTGTAGAATTCACACTGAAGGGACAAAGTGAGACCATCAAGTATGATATATCCATGACAAGAGTTCTCCCAGGAAGACAGATCTTCAGTGAGGGTGGGCTTTGGGAAACAGTATTGGGCTATTGGTCTCCTACCTTGGGTCCCTATCTGTTAAGAATCCCATTGTCTCAGCTCTATTTACCTGTTGGGAAAGGCAATTCATTATCTTCAGGGAAATCTCTGACTCCAAAAATCCATATACTGTACTTGCCTGCCTCAAGCCAATAATAGATCTATTAAAGACATTCATTAAATTAGTGGGGTAACCCTGTTAGGGAATGCAGTAAGAAAGTGTTATTTTTTCCCTCGGCACAAAATAAGGTGCTTCCCAATATGACTGTGGTGATTCATTCTCCTTTCTCAGGCCAGTGGGATGGTTCAGCAGGTAAAGGCAAACATTGCCAAAGCTTGAAGACCTGAATTTCATCCCCAACCCACAGGGAAGGAGAGAACTAACTCCTGAAAGTTGTTCTCTGTCTTCCACATATGTATTGTAGCATGGAAGTATCCCCCTCACATGTGCATTGTATATACATCCACACAACAGTAATGAATTAAATTTAAAAAATAAATAAATATCTTTTATGTTTAAGTAACCATCTCTCTTTTATGGTGTGTGTGTGTGCGTGTGTGTGTGTGTGTGTGTGTGTGTGTCTGTGATACATTCCCATGTTTGTGTGTGTACCTATGTAGGGATGGCGCAGAGGTCAATGTAACATGTCTTTTTCAATTGCTCCTTTTCTTGCTTTTATTTCTATTTTATGTGCATTGGTGTTTTGTCTGCACGTGTGTCTGTGTGAAGGTGTTGGATCTCCTGGAACTGGAGTTACAGACAGCTGTGAGCCATTCTGTGGTTGTTGGGAATTGAACCTGGGTCCTCTGAAAGAGCAGTCAGTGCCCTTAACCACTGAGCCACCTCTCCAGGCTCTCTGTCTTGTTCCTTGAGACAGACAGGTCTCTCACTACACTGGGAACTTGCTGACTCAGCTTGACTGGCGGGCTAGTGAACCCCAAGAATCCTCCCAGTTTCTTTCTCCCCCACACTGAGATTACAGGTACATGCTACTCACAAAGTTACTTTTGTTTTTGTTTTAACGAGGCGGGTGTTAACACTCAGGTCCCCAAGGGTATGAAGCAAGCTCTTAACTGACTCATTATTTCTCTAGCCATTTTTATCCCTTTGATTGGCATATTGGCACAGGTGGCCAAGCCTACCCGTTAGGGCTTCTGGAGTTGGGGCTTTTGTCTTAAAACTCCGCTCACACCAGCAGTGGGGATGAAAGAGAAAAGCTTGCTGCAGTTAAACATATACGTCGGTGGTATTTGTTATGCGGCAGTAGCTGGTTAATACATTATTTGTACACTGGGCAAACTGGGTCACATGGAGACAGAGGCAGGATGGTGGACAAAAGAAAGATTTCTAGTTACCAGGGAAAGGAGGAAATTGTTCTTTGTCTACCATAGGTCCTAAAGGACCTTGTAGCAGGAATTTCTCTGAACTTTCCGGACCTATCATTGTGCCAGACAAGCCATTATGCTAAATTTTTTTTAAAGGCTGGAATTCAGTGGTGACCCATGGGCAACTAAAAGGGCAAAACGGAAAGGCAGTGAGCGAATAACCTTTTCTAGCAGGTAAAATTGATGGCCCGACTCAACAGCCCCCATGGATTGTATATCTCAGGAACTTAAAGCAACCTTCATTCCCGGTCATGCTAAGAGGGAGGGTTTCCCATCCTAGCCCAGGGGCAGGGGAAGAGTTCAGAAAATGTGAAGAAATATGATCTCAACCTTGCAAATGGCAGACATGTCTAGTAACCATGTGCTGATTCAAACTGTTGTGATGGTGAGCTTTTTTTTGGTAGAGGATTTCTAAAATGCTGGGGAGGCAACTCAGTTGGTTACATGCTTGCCATGCAAAAAAGAGGACCCAAGCTGAATCCCTGGAACACATGTGAAAAAGCTACGTGTGACGGTGCACGCTTACAATGTGATGGTGCATGCTTACAATCCTGGTGTTAGAGAGGCAGAGACGAGCGGGTGCTGGGGGCTGCTGGCCAGACTCGCCTACCTGGCAAGCTCAAGGTCAGAGAGAGACCCCCATCTCTAAAACACAGGTTGAGAGGATCATGCCAGAGGCATGACACCTGAGGTTGACCTTTGACCTCTGATTGAAATGAAGCAGAATTTATAAACTCATTGGCAGTGACTGGTTGGAGAGGACTTCTGTTTCTGTGACGAATCCTTTTGTTGAAATGGACCACCCAGGCAAAATAGGGCAGTGCATGCCTGTAATCATAGCACTCGGGAGACAGAAGCAAGAGAATCAGGAATTCACAACCGGCTTACATTGCATAAAGAGACCTTGTCTTCAAAACAAAACAAAACAAACAAAAATGAATTTTTTGGGGAGCTGGGGAGATAGCTTAGTTGGTGAGGGCGCTTGCTGCAAAGCTCGACAATCTGAGTTCAAGTCTAAGTACCCACGTGTTGGACGGAGAGAGCTGACTTACAAAAGCTGTCCTTAGACTGCTGGATGAGCGTGTGTGCACACACCCACTCATGCACAACAAAACAAATGAAGCAAAATGTATCTACTACAAATTAAGAATGAATAAACAAAAGAACCACCCCAGTCCATAGTGATCCCCCTGTTAGCCAGCTTCTGAGTGTACACTTGGCTTTCTGTGTAGTAGTAAAGGAATATATTTGCTCTGAGAATGGTCTGTTCCTTTCTGTAGCCCATACAGACTGTGGGGGCCCAGGAGGGGTAGGGGGAGGTAGTGGGAGGGGTGGACATAAGATTAAAACACATTGCACATATGTATAAAATTTTCAAAAATTAATTAAAAATTTAATTTAAAAAAGAATTTGCTGATAATATTTCCATATGCACCTATTTTATTCAGCAAGAATTATCAAAGCCAAACACTGCGTCTTGAACCTCTTCTTTTCATCTAAGCCTTGGTGTATTGGTCATGGTTCCTTGAACATCTGAGCTCCACAGATACGTGTTGATTCTCACAGCAGACCCTTTTAGTCAACTAACTCAGCCTGCGTCCTTCATCCATGATTCTCTTCTGTCTAGCCAGTTCCAACTTAAGCACACATGACACAATTCTGGCCTGTGAGTTATACATCTCTATGATTTAGGAGGAAACGACTTTGTAAAAATAGGGTTTGGACGTCTTCCCTCCAATATCTAAATGTTGGAAACTTAATTTCCTAATATGGAATGTTGAGATGCAAGGTCTGTTGGGAGATATTTAGGTCATGAAAACTCTACCCTGATGACTAAATGGAAGCTGCCCTCCTTAGAATGACTTACCTTGAGAGTGTCTTTGTTATTGAAGGAACTCCTTCTAAGAGGGTCACTTGCTGTGGTGGTTAGTTTATCTCCAACTTGACACAATGCAGAATTACCAGGAAGAAGGGTCTCTGGGTATGCTTATAGAGGATTATTGGGATTGCTGTAATTGATACAGGAAGATACATCTTAATTGTGGTCCGGAAAAGCAAGCTGGACATAGCGCACATACGTTACTCATTGCTCTCTTCTGAGCCTGTAGGTAATGTGACCAGTGGCTTCAGTCTCCTGTTACTTTGCTTTCTCCACCCCGATGGACTGTAACCTGTGACTGTCAGCTAAAATAAACTCTTTTCCCCTTAAGTTGCTTTTGTCAGGGTGTTTTATCACAGGGACAGGAAAAGAAACCGAGACACTTTGTTGCCTTCTGTCATGTTATAAAGCATCAATAAAGCCCCCAAAAGAATTAAAAAAGAAGTCATCACCATGTCATTGGAGTTCTCATCCCCTAGAATGAACATATAGACGTCTATTCTATATAAATGACTCACCTGTGAGATTCTGTTAGAACCACAGAAAAGGCACCATGACATCCACTTAGCCTTTTGTTGTTGTTCTCATCTTCCAGCATGGCATGCTATATGGCTTCTGTGGTTTCAATTTGCAATGCATCCCACGGGATCATGCATTTGAGAATTCGGGCTCAGCTTGTGGTATTTTGGGAGGTTGTGGAACCCTTGGGGGTGGGATCTTTCTGGGAAGTAGGTCGATGATGAAGGAGGGGGAGCTTGAGGATCATAGTCCTATCCCACTTCCTATCCTTTCTCTGATTCCTAGTCCTCTTAGATTTGAGGATGTAAGTAGTCCTAGCTTCATGTACCTGCCTGCTGCCATTCCCTCCCAGCCATGATGGACTATATTCCCTCAGACCTTGAGCCCAAATAGACCCTTCTCCCATTAAATTGTTTCTGGTCAGGTATTTCGTCACAGTGAAGAGAAAACCTAATAACATCGGTGTTTCGAAGGCAGTGGCCATCTTGTGACCATTAGGCCATGTTAAGCAGTGGAACAGAATGGCAAAAGCCTATGTTCAGTGATGCTTTGGAAACTACATAGGCTACCTTGTAAGCAGCAGCTCTTAACCATTGGAGAGATGGCCCAGTGGTTAAGAATGTACACTGTTCTTCCAGAGGACCCGAGTTCTATCCCCAGCACCAATGTTGAGTGGCTCACAACCACCTGTTGTGATTCACCAGCTGATGATTCAATGCCATCGTCTGGCCTTCATGAGCACTTATATTCATGTGCACATACTCATAGTTACAAATAAATCTACTAAAAATTCAGCCGTTAAGTTTTTAGGACGTTTGCATGCTTACTGTTAAGTGTTAGGGTCTGTGAATCACTCCACCACAAAGACCACCACTCATGTATGCAGCAAACAAGAACACTTACTTCTCAAGAGCAAAAGTTCCAGCATGTAGGGGTTGACCATTCATAAAAATGGTGACCCAGAGAGAAGCTCACAGGTTCCTTTTAAGCATGAAAAGGGGAATACCAGGATGGGGAAGTTGATCTTTGAAATGATTGGTTGGGAAGACTCTGTTACAGGATTGGTCAGTGGTTAGGGACTTCCCAGCAGCAGGTGGGGAAAGCTATCTTTGGCTAGCATAAGGCTGCAGGGCATTTTCTGACTGGTTCCCCCTGGCCTGTGGTTTTTTCAAAGAACTGTTCAGTTACAGTAAATTGAAACTAAGGCCTGGTTTCTGATAGGCTATCAGAAGCCTGTCATGGCATTTGCTTGGTCCTTTCATTAAGCACAGCCACTATGAAAAATTATTTTATTGCCTGGCAATGGTGGTGCATGCCTTTGATCCCAGCACTTGGGAGGCAGAGGCAAGAGAATCTCTATGAGTTTGAGGCCAGCCTGGTTTATAGAGCAAAGTTCCTGGACAGCCAGGGCTACACAGAGAAACCCTGTCATGAATATATATATATATATATATATATTATACTTGCAGTTACATCGAAACAAAGACAATACTCCAAATTCTTATCTGCCTAGTTAATTGTTACTACTCTACTGTTATCTAATGTTCCTGAGATTATCTCCACTATTTAATTTATAGAAGAAATACTTTATTATGCATTTACCTAATCTTACCTTTAAATTTTTTTGTTTAACTTATTTACTTATTGTGTGTATTTGTATGTGTGTGTATTTGTGTTCATGAACATACCATGGCACTTGTGTGGATGTCAGAGGACAACCTGAGTGATCTGGTCCTCTCCTTTCATCATACAGGTCCTGGGGACTAAACTCAGGTCATCAGTCTCTGCAGCAAATACATTTATGTGTCATCAGCTCTACCTTTTTTCTTTCTTTCTTTCTTTTTTTTTTTTGAGATACAGTTGCATGATGTAGCTCAACTTAGTCTGGAATTCACTAGGTAATCCCAAATGGCCTCAAAATCAAAGCGATATCCCTCCCTTACTTCCCAGATAGCCCTCCCTTACCTCCCAAGTTCTGGGATTACAGGTGTGAACCGTCATGAGCGGCTTGAACATGCTTTATCATGATATGGCATTGAGGCTTTCTTCCAGGCTCTGCATTCTATGTCAGAATAGGTGTCAACTATTTATCTGCACACCACTTCTGTTTCTGAATGGGGATCACTGAATCGCCCTATCAACGTCAGGAACATGGGATCAATGAATTGCCATATTGACGTCATGACCCGAACCCTCAATGTAAGAGACAAATCAGATGTCATGTCTTTAAACTAATAATAATTTTTATTCTTGTTTTCTGTTCATGTTTATGCCACAAAACCGTTCAAACACCTCACTCTCATGCTGATGTTGCTTTCTGCCAAACACAGGTGGAAAACATGGAGGCTAACACCATGAGTGCGGAGGAAGAAATGGTCAGACTTGGAGCTGAAATTGGTGGTCAGAATCTGCAGAAGCCGATCTTGGCAGCCCTCGATTTTTGAGGTTTTAAATAAGCGTCTGCTGCTTGACTCTCTCAGTGCTCCATGTCAGCCTTTGAACGTTGGGTTGGGAAGTAGAAGAATTGCTTCTCTATACCTCTTATTTTGGCTCCCTTTTCATTGGCACCGGGGCTGCAGAATCTCATTGCAAGCATAACAGCTGGCGACATAAACATGTTATTTCCTTGGTTAAAGAACAATTCTTTTTAAAAGCTATATAATGTGATAAACTGACCCTGGATTGTGACCATAAAAAAAATCATTTTCTCTTTTCTCTAGAGCCATCAAAAATTCGCCAGCTCCACAACTCATAAACTCACTAATGTTAAGCCATTGCCACATATCTGCTCTGTTTTGTGAGTCGAATAGACTTGAGGGTTAGGAGGGAGTGGGTGTCCATACAGTGGCTAGTGGTCTGGGATTTAAGGCTCACAGAGGTTAAGTTATGGGCTCATGGCAAAATGCAGAAAGTGGAGCCCAACCGTAATCAAGCCAATCATCTTACTTTTTGCTCTCAGAAATCATGTTTCAGGGACCCAGCACAAATACAGAGTTTGAATGCATGAAATCATTATTCTGGTGTTTAAAAGGGATGGTTGGACTCTTTTGTTTTCTGTTTTCATGAAGCTGAGGAAAGCCTGACATCAACTATCTGAGGTCTCTGATGCAAAATGTAATGTTGCCAATGAAATTAGATTCTTTTGTGGGAATTTTGTGTAGATGTATGTGTATGTGTGTTTCTGTATGTGATTTCAAATGTATATATGTTTGTATGATTGTGTGTATGACTGCATGTGTAGATGTGTGTAAATGTTTTTTGTGTGTGGTTGTGCATATATATGTGTGTGTGTATGTGTATGATTATAGGTGTGTGATTGTGCATGTGTATGTTTATGACTGTGTATGTGTGTGTGATTGAATATGTTGAGTGTGACTAATATACAGCTCTTAATGCCTTTGCAACTTTTCCTAAACACATGACATAATCTTACATGTCCTTGAGCAGAAAGCTTCCAGTTTACATACGGCTGCACAGGACCTCCAAATGGACCACAGTCACTAAATGAAGCATAGTGAGCTGCCATCATCTCTAATGCAAACACACAGAGCTGCCTCGGAAATCCCAGCAATGCCTCTGGCAAGTATAATGAAAAGATTAATTGAGTAACCATGGTGTGTAAATACATTTTGTGTGAGCACTCTTTTTGTTGGAAAGGAACAGAGGAAACAGAGAGAGTTCTGTGATTTATGGCTTCCAACAGTGTAATGAATTAGGCCGTCCACCATGGAGAACCCGATCTGCCTCAACTTTGCACTGTAAGGTAGGCAGATCACATTGAGCTGCGTGGTTCAGGTGACCCCAGGTAGACCTAAGAGATGAGGGTCATTGAAATTTGCCGCATGGTGGAAACCCTCTTCTAAAAAGGCCAGATCTTCAGGGTGATGGTATTTCTTTGGGGTTTGGGACATTCTGTTACCTACTGAAAGTGAGTCCAGATTCCAATCAAAGTGATAATGATGGAAAATAAGTGGACAGCCTCCAAGAGAGGGATGGGAAAGGACGATGGAGAAGGTGATGTGGGAGCTACCAAAGACCCGTGGTAGGAGCTCCTGACAAACCAATGATGAATGAGTTAATATCAAACAGGAAATGCTGACTAGTATATGCAAGACTCCAAATTAGACTGTCTTAATCCTCACAGCGAGTGAGGTCCAAAGGAAGGTACAAACTGGGAGTTACAGGTCGAGCTATTAATCCTCACTTAAGACAGTTGAGCATGCTCCTTTGCTCAAGTCTTAGTTTCTGTGTATGCAAAAAGAAAACTCATTCCAACCGGTGGTTGTGAGTACTGAGTTCATCTCTTTTTTCATTACTGTGACCAAACACACGACAAGAAGCAGTTTAAGGGGCCGGGCTTCCTGTGGCTCACAGTTTAAGGGGCGGGGCTTCCTGTGGCTCACAGTTTAAGGGGATACATTCCATCATGGCTGGGGTGGCAGGGCAGCAGGAGGAGGAAGGGAGCTGTCCACATTGCACACTCAGGAAGTAGAGTACAAACAGGAAGTGGGAGGCCAGGTTATAAAGCCCCAAGGACCACCTCCAGGGACCCATGTCTTCTGAGGAGACTCTATTTCCTGGTTCCATAGCCTTCACAAACAGTACCACATACTAGGGACCATGAGCCTATGATGGGCACATCACATCTAAGTCCCAAGTATCAAATGTGATGATTGAAGAACTCCAGCAGGCCCAGCCATGGCAAATAGGGGCCTGAGCATGGCAAACATGGCACTGGCAGGTCTTGCCTTTGACCTTTCTCCCCCTTGCTAAACTCTTAGATTATATTCCGAAAGCTAGCCACCAAGGTCTATTCTCTTCTTTGGCCACTGACTCATTCCTGAGACTGACCACCAAGGTCCAACTACCAGAACACCATGGTCCAGCAATCAAACTTCATTATTTTGACTAACCTAATTAAAATGCCTGGTCGGAACATACCAACATGCCCCAGCTCATTCTAACACAGACCTCTCCCATTTGCCTCTTAAAATTAACCCTTGCAGAGCTGTCTGCTGCTGTGTTTGCCCGATTCTGATTCAGTCACTTTGTCTCTGTGCTTGGAAATTGGTGTTTGAGTGTGGTCTTTGCCTGTCTGGAGTCCAGAGGGGAGCACCCCGAAGTATGCAACTCCCTTCAATTGTGTGTGTGTGTGTGTGTGTGTGTGTGTGTGTGTGTGTGTGTATGTGCGTGTCTATATATATGTATTTGTTGTTGTTGCTTTTTGTTTTTCAAGACAGGGTCTCTCCATATAGCCCTGGCTGTCCTGGAATTTGCTCTGTAGACCAGGCTTGCATTGAAATCACAGAGATCTGCCTGCTTCTGCCTCTCAAATGCTAGGATTAAAGTTGTGAGCCACGACCATCCAGCATTGTGTGTGTATACACACACACACACACACACACACACACACACACATATATATATATATCATGCATTTTATCATCAGAGATTAGGAGTGAACCCCAGAGCACCCACTAGATCTCACTCTCACCTTTTCAATGGAGAATAAGCCCAAAGGGTCCAGTGGAATGATAGAAACCAATGCTTTCTTCAATGAACCACACTCTAGAAAGTAAATGAACACTCCACTAATACATCCTGGTGGCTTTTTTTGTAGAGGGGACCAAAGAACAATATCAGGCATTTATATTTTCTGTTAAAAAAAAAAAGTGTTTTGAGACAGAATCTCATGTAGCTAGGACTACAGTCTTCCACTCCACATCTGGTTTCTTCTTTCTTTCTTTCTTTCTTTCTTTCTTTCTTTCTTTCTTTCTTTCTTTCTTTCTTTCTTTCTTTCTTTCTCTTTCTGTCTCCCTCCCTCCCTCCCTCCCCCCCCTCCCTCCCTCCCTCCCTCCCTCCCTCCCTCCCTCCCTCCCTCCCTCCCTCCCTTCCTTCCTTCCTTCCTTCCTTCCTTCCTTCCTTCCTTCCTTTCTTTCTTTAATTCTGGGAATGCAACCCAGGAATGCTAGGCAAACACTCTGCCAAAAGAGTTACCTCCCCATCCCCCAACACACATTTTTGAAGGAGTGTATTCTGTTCTGTTGCTGTCAACCAGCCTGCGATAAGAAGGGTAGATCTGGAAGGGACAATATGGACTTGAGCTTTTGAGGATTTAATCCTGGACCTGGAGTAGAGGAGATGCATTATGGGCATTGCCGTTGTGGGTAAGGAGGCTGACCCACTAAATCTGGTCACATTCTAGAGTTGCTCGCTAGCTTGGAACTTGCCAAATAGACTAGGCTGGTTGATAACTGGGCCCAGAGATCTGCTTGTCTGTGGTTGTCAAACTCCTAGGTTACAAGTGCATGCTGCTACACCAGGCTTTCTGTGTGTGTGGGGGCTCTAGGGGATTGAACTCATGTTCTCATGCTTACAAGGCAAGCATTTTCCTGACTGAGGTATCTCTCTAGCTCCTGAAAGATATAAACACGTGCACACATGCATGCATGCATGCATACACACCTGCATGTACACTGCTCTTTTATGTTGACTAAGACTGCGTTTTTTCTAGGAGCCAGAATTCAGCTTAACCATAAACCAGAACTAACCACATTAATTGGCTGAATTCAGTCAGAACCAGTTCCAAGGTATCACCTTTTATTTTCAGTGAACCACAAACCAGATTAGCATCTCTTGAAAAATATGAGTATAAATATCCCATTCCAGTGAAACCAAGCCTTCTTATTTTGTGAAATGACTTTTGCAGTGTTAATGAATATACTGTAAAATATTTGTGTTTTCTAAAATAAACCTGAAAGGAAATAAATATTTATATCTTTGAGGGGTACTTAGTCAATAACTCAAAACTGATTTGTGAGGCTGGAGAGCTGGCTAGTAGTGAACAGCATATACTGCTCTTTCAGACCACCTGAGTTTGGTTCTCAGCATCTGTGCCAGCTCACAACCACTGTGACTCCAGGTCTGGGGATCTGACACCCTCTTCTGGCCTCTGTGGCACACCACACACACACACACACACACACACACACACACACACACACACACACACACACACACACACACACACACACACACACACACACACACACACACACACTTTTTAGAAATCCGTGGATAAAATGTTCCATTTTTGTACAGCAATAGCAAAAGCCATCATAACAGTAATATCTTTGTGTGTCTTTATGAAACTTATTGATTCAAGAATGTAAAAAGTAACAATACATACAAGTCTATCAAAAAATTAGCTTTCGATTATATCTCTATTTTTTTTATATCACTCTTGTGTGTGATTAGATAAATTACTTTCAACCATTCTGGTTTTATTCGATTAATTTTTTTCTTGTTAATAAAAGTCAAAGGGAGCCACCCAGCTGTCTGAAAACAAGCTATTATATTTGAATGTTAAAATAATTTAATTGGTGATGACAGAATTACTTGCTTACTTCCTGCTTAATTGAACCCAGACTTTGCTCAAAATGATTTTATGGGGTTCACACTCTGGCTGTAGATAAAAACCTTATTTATAAAGTAGGTAAGCTGAAATCTCTTTTATAGAAATTGAACTGGGCCCTTAATTCCACTAAATTATTTTTTCTGATGCTGAGCAAACATTCTACCACTGACCCACTCTCCCAGCTCCCCATTTGCAGATTTTAGGGGAGCACCTTTCTACTGAGTCAAGCCCCAATCCCTTCACTGGGGAATTCTAGAAAGGTACTTTACCACCAAGCCATGTCCCCAGTCCCCCACAGAGGCGTTTAGACTTGTGCTCTACCACCAAGTCACCCACCCAGTCCCTTACTGGGGGATTCTAGGCAGATGCTCTACCACTGGGCCACACCCCAGCCCTTCACTGGGGGATTCTAGGCAGATGCTCTACCACTGAGCCACACCCCAGCCCCTCACTGGGGGATTCTAGACAGGTGCTCTACCACTGAGTCACACCCCAGCCCCTCACTGGGGGATTCTAGACAGGGGCTCTACCACTGAGCCACACCCCAGCCCCTCACTGGGGGATTCTAGACAGGTGCTCTACCACTGAGCCACACCCCCAGCCCCTCATTGGGGCATTCTAGACAGGTGCTCTACCACTGAGCCATGCCCCCATCTCTGTACTGGGGGACTTAGGTAGATTCTCTACTGTTGAGCCATGGAAGCAAGTGCCCTTACCAGCTCAGCCATCTAACTGGCTCCTTCTACTTCAACTTTTAGACATTCTAGCATTTAGATTCCAGATTTTTTTCCTGTCTTTCCCAAGACTCTACTTTAGTAGTATGTTCTTCTACTATGTACCATTAAGTTTCAGATTGTTCTCTTAGTTTAAAATTTCCCCCTATTTATATAGTCACTTTGTGTGTGTGTGTGTGTGTGTGTATGTGTATGTGTGTGTGTGTGTGTGTGTAGTCCATAAGTTCACATTGGGTGGTCCCCCTCAACTGCTCTATACTTTTTTTTTTTAAACATTTATTTATACTATTTGTGTTTGTCAGTGATGAGGGGCCATGTGTCATGGCATACACATGTGGAGGTCAGAGGACCCTCTTGTTCCTTCATGTGGGTCCTGGAGATTGAATTCAGGCCATTGGCCATGGCAGCAGTGCCTTTACCCACTGAACCAGCCCTCCGCTTTAATTTTTGACACAGGGTCTTTCCCTGAACCTGGAGCTCTCCTATGTATCTAGCCTGGGTAGCTGGTGATTTCAGGGATCCTCTTGTCTCATATCTCCAGCTCTGGGATCACAGTCATGTACTGCAGATCCTAGAATTTTTACCTGAGTTCTAGGGGTCAAACTCAGACCCTCAGACATTTTTTTTTGCTTGTGCTGAATGTGGGCAGTGGTATTGATGCCAATGGCATCATTATGAGGAGTCCTTGATGCTGGGAAAGGATACAGGGTGTGCCTAGGAGGAGGGAAAGTGTATGCACGGGACCTGGGGATGTGGACTTAAAAAAATTAATTTATGTTTGTATGTAGGAGAGGGGGGAGGGGAAGAGGGAGGAGGGGGAGGGAGAATTAGAGGGAGAGGGAGGGACAGAGGGAGAGGGAGGGACAGAGGGAGAGGGAGAGAGAGCAAGAGGGCACATGGAACGCAGATACCCACAGAAACAAAAGGAAGGCTGCAGATCCCCAGGAGCTGGAGTTACCTATGGTTGTGAGCTGCCCCATGTGGGTGTTGGGAACTGAATTCAGATCCTCTGCTAGAGCGGTAAGTGCTTTCAACCAGGGAGCCATCTCTCCATCCAGCTCAGGGGCAGAATATTTGATTGAGTGGATGGTTTTTTTTTGTTGTTGTTGTTGTTGTTTTGTTTTGTTTTGTTTTGTTTTTTTCTATACCTTCTTCAGGTTTGTGCCAGGGCTCTTGAGGAGGTCACTCCTGGAATGTGAGTCACATTTCTGCAATTCCAGGCAGCCCTGTGACCTGTCCTTTGGTGGATGTCTACCCTCTCTGGTGTCTTACTTGCCTTCTCTCTGTCTTCCCAGGGGCTATTTTCATGTTACCTTCCCAGGCTTGAAAAGACCAGAACATAAAACCCAGGGATTTGGGCTCTAATGGCTTGATCTGCAGGAAGGTGAGGACAATACAGAATCGCTGGGTTTCTTTCTCTTCTGAGCCGCTCCCTCCCATGGGATAACTTGTCTTATTTATTTTCTTTACTGCAAGGCTAAATCCCTGTTATTGCTGGAGGTAATTAGCTTCGAGCAATTAGAATCATGTCTATTCCCTCTCTAGCTTTCCTCCCATCCAGGAAAAGGCAGAGGTGAGGCACTGAAGTGGTAAGGGAGGACTTTCCTGTCTGAATCATTTTCTGCCCGTGTCCCCCTGACTAGGCTCCTAGCCTTTCAGCCTGCTTCTTTAGGAATTAATGAAACCATGGGCTATTTTAGGATGTTGTTCATTGGCTATCTTTATTCTGTTTTTTTTTTTTTTTTTTTTTTTTTTTTTTTAAGGAAAGATGGGTATAAATGAGAAGTAGTAACTTCTGGATCCTTATCTAGTTTACCAAATAAAATGTGATCATGTACTTGTGTGCTCCTCCTTGGATTTTTTTTTTTCCATAATTGGCTATTTTTGTATTGGCTTTTAATTCACTTTAAAATTTATTTTGTCAGCTGTGAGAGCTGAAGAAAGTGTGATCCTGATTTATCTCCTCATGTTATCTTAGCATAACATTCAAAAATATGTAGGTCACATTTTGTGAGGAGTGAGGGATTTGAACCAGAGAGACTTAAATTAAAATTCTTGTTCCATCATGCGTGGTGATATTGGACACACCGTTTGCTGCCTGTGGGGCCCTGTGTTGTTCTTTCATGTAGTAATAGCTGTTATTGTTATGAAATATCAGGAATGCTTTGACAGGGGTATTCTTTAGGTGGTTGCAGTGTTTTGAGTGAGAACAACCAACCCTCATACGCTTGGACTGTTTCAATATGTAGTCCCCATTAGACACTCTGTTTAGGCAGATTTAGGAGGTGTGGCCTTGCTGCAGGAAGTATGTCCCTAAGGGGTGGCTTTGAGGTTTCAAAACCTCCCACAATTCCCAGTACCTTCTCTGCTTTGTACTTTCCATTTGAGATATGAGCTTTCAGCTTGTGGTTCCAACCACCATGTCTGCTTGCTACTATGAGTCTCATTGTGTTGGTGATAGACTCTTATCCCTCTGGAACTGTAAGTTCAAAATAAACTCTTCCTTCCAAGGGTTGTCTCAGTCATGGCGCTTTATTACAGCAATACGTAAGTAAGGAATACAATGGTGCTTTGGATGAACCCAGGGTTGTATGAATAGTAAGTACTCTACCACTGAGCCACACATCAGCCTCTCACTGGGGGATTCTAGGCAGGTGCTCTACCACTGAGCCACACCCCAGCCCCTCACTGGGGGATTCTAGGCAGGTGATCTACCACTGAGCCACACCCCAGTCCCTCATTGGGGGATTCTAGGCAGGTGCTGTACCACTGAGCCACACTCCAGCCCCTCACTGGGGGATTCTAGGCAGATGCTCTACCACTGAGCTATACACCAAGCTCTTTATTGGAAGATTCTAGACAAATGTCCTACTATGGAGCCACACTCAAGTTCTCTAGTAGGGTGTTCCATGTGTATGCACTCTACAGCTGAGCCCCTGTTCCCAGTCCCTCACTGGAGGATTCTAGGTAAGGGCTTTACTATTGAACTATATCCTGAACTCAAGTACTGGAATAGAGACATGAGTATAAAAAGCTTGTTATCTCTAGGAGGTCATTCTCAAGGATAGACTGAAAACAGACATGATCCCTTCACAAAGCCTCTGGATGGTCCAGAGCAGAAAACCTAGCCCTGGTGTTGGTAGAGAAAAGACAGTGGTAGTGGATCTCTCATTCCTGCCAGGTGAGGACACATGTGATTAGAGAGATAAAATGATGGGGTGGGGTCAGCAGCAAAATAAGTGAGAGAACCTCAGACTCTGGAAACTAGTGAGAGGTAGCACTGTCAGAGCCTTTTTTGCCCTTCATGTTCCCGTTGACCTCCCTAGAGAACATAATTTATCATTTCAGTAGAAAGACAATGCCAGGCAAGAAGTGTCACAGCCTGACATGGGTTTTAGAAAATTACCTGTAAGTCCTGGGGAAGATGGTTAGGGAGAATTCGGCAACAATCCTATCAGCCACTGGTTATGGTTTGGATATGGACAGAATGCCTATGCATCGAAGACTTGTTCTCCAGATGGTGAATCCAAGTCATTTTGGGTGATTGGATCACTAGGGCTCTGGCCTCATCAACAGACCACTAGGTTGACAGCATCATTGGGAGGTACTGGACACATTTGAAGGTGAGACCTACCTATAAGAAATAGCCTTCTATGTGCATTATTATAGGTGGTATCTTATTCCAGCCCCTTCTGCTTTTCTTGTTGCTTCCTGGCCACCTTGAGGTGAGCAGCCTTCCTCAATCTTGCTCTTCTGCTATGATGGACAGTCATAAAAGCTAAGGATCCAGCCAACCATGGACTGGGAGCTTTAAAACCATGAGCCCCCAAAAATGTTTCATTTTTATCTCAGATATTTTGTCACAGTGATGAAAAACTGGCTAACATGCCACCCTGTAGTCTTTTCTAACATTATGATGTGGTGATATTTCCACAGAGAAGCACCTCAGTGGGCTTAGGGTAATATGTGACTCCCAAGCCAGATAGAAAGTGACAGACCCACCTAGAACTCTTAGAATGTCTACTCTTGGAACTTGCAGGTTGAGTTTTCTGGATGCTCGAGTGTTTCTGGAACTTGCTACATGAGTAGTGATCTGGAGCTCACTGAGAGCAACAGGTGACAAGACCACAGAGAATTCAGGGTAATTTACCAGCTGTTGACTGTGCCATCTTGGAAGCTGATCTTCAAGCCCTTCATGGGAAGTAGATTCCTCCAACCCCTCACAGGAAGTAGATACCTCCAGCCTCTCACAGGAAGTAGATTCCTCCAGCCTCTATGGGAAGTAGATTCCTCCAGCCTCTCACAGGAAGTAGATTCCTCCAATCTATTGCAGGAAGTAGATTCCTGCAGCCTCTCACAGGAAGTAGATTCCTCCAGCCTCTCACAGTAAGTTGGTCCTCTAGCCTTTCATAGGAAGTATGTCGTTCATTATCTTACAGGAGGTGGGCCCTCTACAGTAAGTAGATCCTCCAGCCCCTCAGGGGAGTGGGCCCTTTAAGTCCCTCCAGAAAGTATGTTCTCCTGCCTGTCACAGGATTTAGGCCTTTCAGCTCTTCACATAGCTGTCCCAGCTAATGCCACATGGGAAAGAGAGCAGCTGAGTAAAATCTAGGGTGAAATAAGGGATTGCTGTTGTTTTAAATCATGGCATTTGATGATGATGGTTTCTAACCCAGTAACAGATAATACAGTAGGAGAGAAAAATTTAAGCTAAGATATCCATCAGGGAACACATGGATTCAGATTAAATAGAGCAAAGTCCTTAACAAAAGTCACTGGCTAGTTAATGGAACAGATTAAGCATGGGGTATTCTGCTACAACATGGGAAGATGAACTAAATGGGCAAGGCCCTTTTGCTCCAGAATTTCCTGGCTACTAGGCCATGAAGATGGAAGGTAGGATGGGTTTTATGATGCTCTTCCCATCCCACATTCAGTGGCATATGAAAACATAGTAAGGATTGGTTGGGGTATAGATCGGTGGTAGATAGTGTGTCTGGTATATATGAGACTTTGGGTTTTATCTCCCTCGTGGTGTGTGTGTGTGTGTGTACATTCATATGCAAGCACTGTACCTGCATGCATATGTGCATATTTGAATATATATGGACACACTGTGTGCAGGTGTCTATGCTTGTGTATTCAGAGGCCACAGGTCTTTCTCCATCACTTCCCACCTCTTCAGGCATGGTCTGTCACTGAACCCAGAGCTCATTGATTCTACTAGTCCAGCTGGCCAGCTGGCTCTGGGGACTCTTTGGTCTCTGCTTCCAGAGTGCTGGGATTGCAAGTAGGTTGCCATGCCAGGCAGCATTTAGATTGGTCCGAGGGACTCAGTCTCTGGGCCTCATGCTTTGTAGCCAGTGCTTTAACCACTGAGACATCACAGCTCCTCCTCTCTTGTTTTTAAAGATAGGATGTTCTATGTGCAGAGCTGGCCTTAGGACAACCTTGAACATCTAATCCTCCTGCCTCCACCTCCCAAATGCTGGGGCCACAGGTCTACACCCCCCCACATTCAGTTTATAAAATGCTGAGTGGGCGTGAAACCCAGAGCTTCATGCATGCTAGGCAAACACTCTACCAACTGAACCATAGTTGAAGCTCAGAGTTATTATTCTTAAAATATTTTTATTATATACAATAAAAATTCATTTCGGAAGTGAAAAACATTAAAACATTGCAAAAAATGCAATGTCATCGGGGTAGAAGTAGTGTAAGCATGACATCGTACAGGGATTTATTCTCTAAGCCCCAGTGAACACATTAGGAAGTGGGTTCTTTTGTTGTTGCTTGCTTGTTTTTATTTTGTTTTATTTTATTTTTTTCTTTTGCCTCTTTGGGGGAAAACACCCCTGTGGGTGGGTGCTTGCTCTTCTCTTAGCCTGGCATTGTGGGCTGTTTGGTTCAAAGCACAGAGCTCTTGGTGTTTGCCCTCAGTGTTTGCTCCCTCCTTTTTGAGGTGATGAGAGGGAGGATTACCAGGCTTTTCACCTCAAGTGCTCTCAGCTCTGGATCAAAGGAGGGGGCTTTAGAGTCTTTGAAATTCAAAATAAGATGATGCTTGATTTAGGGTTTTTGCGTAAACTGGTTTGGGTTGAACATCAGAGAGAAGGGCAGGAACCCATGGCATTGTAAGCTACAATGTCGCACACAAATGTCAATTATTTTTTATTATTTTAAAGTGGAGTCTGGGGTTTAGTTTAGTGGTATTCAGGGAAGGAAGTATGACTGAGGACATTTCACTTGAAAATTATTCAATTAGTAAGTTGAATAATTTCTGTTTCTTCACAAAGAAAAGACATAGTTCCCTTGGTTTCTAAATTGTTACTTATTTTTTTCATTTTTTTTATCTCTCTCTCTCTCTCTCTCTCTCTCTCTCTCTCTCTCTCCCCCTGTGTGTGTGTGTGTGTGTGTGTGTGTGTGTGTGTGTGTGAGTGTGTTTGTGCATACATGCACACATAAGTGCAGGCACCCCACAGAGGCCAGAAGAAGGTGCTGGGTTCCCTGGAGCTGGAGTTGCATGTGGTCAGGAGTCTCCTGAGATGGGTGTTTGTGAGAGCAGAAAGTGCTCTTAGACATGTGGCCATCTTTAGCCCTCATTTGCTTTTTTGAACAGAGTCTCAAGATGACCTTGAACTCACAATGCTCCTGCTTCAGCTCTGTAATGGCTGAGAATAGAGGTATGCACCACCATGGCTGCCTCTTAATTTGGGAGCCAAGGGTCTGGTTGGGCCCCACAGACCTGCTGGGAGTGAGCTCATACTCATCAGTAGCCTTTGGCTGCCAGATTTTTCCCTTTTTCTTTTGAGACAGGGTGTCATGCAGACTATGTTAGCTGTAAGTGAGGTTGATTTTGAACTTGTAATACTCCTCCTGTCTCCAGATCTTGGAGGCTGGGATTACAGGTGTCAACCAGAGTGTCTGGTTTATGTAGTTCTGGAAATGGAATCCAGCTTCATGCATACTAGGCAGGCACTCTATTGACTGGGTCACTTCTCTTGTTACTAGAGTTTCGGGAACATGGTGCTCAGTTGGCCTGGACTCTGCAGCATTTGGAATTGTTACTGGTTACTCAGTTCTGATTTGGGTTTCCTCTGTCATCTTTGTTTAAAGTGCTTGGTTCATGTGTGTGTGTGTGTGTGTGTGTGTGTGTGTGTGTGTGTGTGTGTATTCTTATGCATGTGTACAGAGGTCAATGCCAAGTGTCTTCCTCTATCTCCTTTCACTGTTTTCTTCCCCCTGATAAAGTTTCTCACAGATCCTAAAGCTTGCCATTCCAGCTACTCAGCCATCCCCAGAGACCCTCCTGTCTCCCTATCCCCAGCAATAGGATGGCAGGTATATGTTATCACACTTGATTTATTTATATGTTGGTGATCTGCGCTCAGGTCCTTGTGCAGCAAGCTCTTGGGTGAGCAGTACCATCCATCTCTCCTGGTCAACAGTGTAAGCATCTTATGGCTCCTTGCTATTGTTGCTGGCTTTTCTTCTCATTTCTTTCTCCATGTTGAATGATGGTGTTCCCTAGGGTTTACTCCTTAAAGCCTCTCTGGTTTCCTAAGATGCCATCTTCTGTTTACAAGGCTCACATCCATCCAGTGGGTAGCTTTCCATCTGTCTACATAGTCAACATCCCAACTGTGTTCCCAGGAGTCTTAAAACCCGTGACTTCTGCCCTTAAAACCCAAACTTTTAGCCGTTAGTATTTTAATGATGCAGAAACAAACAGTTACCTTCATGGCAAGGATCTTACATTTTAGAGTCAGGGAGATGTGCATTTATAGCTTTGAGAGATGAGCCTTTGTGCGTGTGTGTGTGTGTGTGTGTGTGTGTGTGTGTGTGTGTGTGTGCACATGCATGCTCATGCATGCCTGCCTGTATGTGGAAGGAAGTGGACTACCTTAGGTGTCATCCTCAGGAATACTGTCCACCTCCTCTGTGACTGAGTCTTTCTTTGTCCTGGAGCACACCAAGCAGTCTAGACAGGCAGGCCATTGAGTCCTAGGAATCCACTCATTCCTGCCTTCCCAGCACACTGCCACACCCCATTTTGCACTGCATCATGGACAAATAACACCCGATGTGGTCCTCTGGCTCCCCCATGCACATTTATACATGCACATATCCCTGTGTGCACACCTACACACATGCATAAAAATCCCAGAACAGCAAATAAGATAAAATAAATGAAATCAAATCTCTTCCAATCAGTATGGGAACTCTTCTGTAGTGAAATGGTAAACTTCAGCCTGTCTGGTTTTGGTGAATAAATTATTTTTCAGCCCAATTGGAAAGGCAGAAATACGGTGTGGAACTGTGTTATTGAGATTCAGAAACAGTCACCAAAATAAATGAAAATAAACCCAGAAGCAGCTTGTATGCATCAGTGTGTTTTCACTGATGGAAACATTATGGGATGTTGAGGGATGTCAGAGAGGACGCAATCATGTTCCCCTGGATAGAGAACACTTGAGATCTGACAGCTTTGCGTTTTTCTTTATTTCAGTGAAAGCAGGACCCTGACAGTTCTATATTTGGCCACCCATTTGGGGCTGTTTTTCTTGTAAATGGCAGCAAAGGGAAGAGGAGAAGAGAGACGCCTTATTAATCAACTTGGTTATGATTTTTCAGCGACGTGCCCAGAGGGACACACTGAGCTGGAAGTATCCGTCTGGAAAACACATGACTTGAAGGAATTCGAGATTGTGGAAATTCCACAAGTGGACAAGAGCCAGGCTTGCGTCTCGCCGGAGTGGTGCCCGGAAGCCTGGCTGGGCTGCGATTACCACTCGAGACAGGAACACGGCAGAGTCACTGGGAAGTTTCTACATCTTTACCTGAGTTCCCCAACCCCTTCCTCCATCCTTACCCTTCCCTCTCCCTTCCTTCCTCCTTTCCTCCCTCCCTGTTTTTTCTTCCTCCTTTTTCTCATCTTCTCCCATTTTTCTCTCCCCTCTCCTCCCCTCCCTCTTCTGTCTCCTCCTCCTCCTCCTCCTCCTCCTCTTCCTCCTCCTCAGTTCCCTTCCTTTCCCTTGTTCTCACTGTTTCCTTTACTCTCTCCTCCTCATCCTTTCTTCCCCACCTCTTCTCTTCTTGGTCTCTTCTCCCTGTCTTCTTCTCCTCTCTTCTTTCTTTCTCCATCTCGTTTCCTTCCCCACTTCCCCCTTCCAGTTCCCTCCCATCCTGTCTTCCCTCTTCTTATCTTCCTCTGCCCCCTCCTCCCTCTCTTCTGTCCCCTCTTCTTCCTATCCATTCTCTCTTTCGTTATCCTGCTCCTCTTCCTTTCCCAGCACTAATTTCTATGTATGAACAGGCAAGCTTTGAACTCATGGTGGTCCTCCTGCCTCAGCCTCCCAAGTGCTGGCATCACATCCATGAGCCACCGCACTGGATTTGTGCCTCTGTTGTATGTATGTGTTGTATATGTGCACATACAAGGACAGAGGAGGACCCCGGGTATTTTACTTTGTCACTCTACACCTTATTCTCTTGAGACAGGGTATCTCACTGAACCTGGAGCAAGGCTAGAGATCTTCCTGTCTCCACCCCTCACAGGACTGGAGTTACAAGAATGTGGCCATGCTCAGCTATTTACATGGGTCCTGGAGGTTTGAACTCAGGTTGTCATGCTTGCACATCAAGGACTCTTATTCACTGAGGCATCTCCTCAGCCCCAGTGCCCTCTACACTCAGTGCATAGTGGCTACTCAGACATTTTGTTGAATGAATGAATGAGCATCCCTTTTCAGATGGCCACAGTTTATTGGGAAATTCTTTTTTTGAGATAGTTTTCTTCTCCTTATGGGAACAAGTCTGAAGGGGGAAGAGTTGACTGTGTGCAGGTGATCAGGATATCCAAGCCTGATGGAGGGGAGTTGACTGTGTGTATATGATCAGGGTATCTTGGTCTGATGGGGGACAGTTGACTGTGTGCATGTGATCAGGGTATCCAGGTCTGATGGAGGAGAGTTGACTGCATGCAGGTGATCAAGATATCTTCTTGGGGAGTGAGAAATGAGGAAGAAGGGGGTGGAGTTTTCAGGCATGTCTCTCTCTTGCACCAGTGTGATGGATTGCCTCCACGGCATTTCTGTGGGCTGGGGAGGAAGAGACAGAACACCGAGTTCTTGCCTGAGCCAAGAACTAAGCACAGTCATTCCATTTGGTGGCTGTGTAGGGGACCTGGACAGGAAACAGGCAGTTGGCTTTGGGAAGTGGCAGGTGGTATTTAAACAGCAGAGCTGGTGTGAGTCTAGTCAGAAGTACATGTGGCTTCGCAGCATGTGTCTGGAGGCTCAGATCAGTGAGAAACAGATGAGGCCACCGGTGGCCCTGTATATACTAGGGGGCATTCTGTGGTATACATGGGCAAATGAATGTCCCCAGCTTCTCCAGCTTTGGAGGCTACACTTTATTAACCAAATGTCATAATCCAAGTTTCTGTATTACTATTTTATGATACATCTTGTGTGTGTGTGTGTGTGTGTGTGTGTGTGTGTGTGTGTGCATGGTACATTTGTGGAGGTCAGAGAAAACCTTAGATTTTGGTCTTAGCCTTTCACCTTGTTTGGGACAACGTCTCTTGTCTGCTGTTGAGCAAGCCCTGCTAGCTGGCTCAGAGATGCTCTGGTCTCTGCCTTTCTTCTCATAATAGGGATACAGAAATATATCTTTCCCTGGATTCTGGACAAGTGCACTCAGGTCCTCATGCTTGTTCAGCAATCACTTTCTCCAATGAGTCAGCTCTCCATCCCTGTGCTAAGTCTTGTAAGCAGTCTATCTATCCTTTTGTAGGGCATGCACGTTTATGATGGCATGTCCCTGGAATGTGGCTGGTTATCTGTGGCTGCTCTACACTGGATGATATACAGGCATATGTCAGATATGTGTACTAACTAAATACATCTATTCAAAGAAAATGGAGTCAAAATGTTAAGGAAACATTTGCTTTCAAATGCTCATTACAACAGTACTGAGAACCGTCATAACAGCCACCTATCCATGGATGAATACAGAAAATGTGGGATAAATCCAGTCACAGTGGTACAAGTTTGTCATCCTAATACCTGGGAGGCAGAGGCAGGAGACTCATGACTTCAAAGGCATCTTTCGTTACATAAAAAGTTCAAGGCTAGCCTGGGCTACAAGAGACCCTGACACAGAGAAAATGAACAAAGGCCAGAGAGGTGACTCATCCGGGAAAAGCGCTTGCCATTCAAGCCTGATGACCCAAATTCTAACCCAAGAATCCATGTTGGAATGAGAGAACCAACTCCTGAAAGTTGTTCTTGGATATCCAGACACTCACCATTGCATGCCTGTATGCACACAAAATAATAATTTGTAATTAAAAATAAAATTGAACAAATAAACAACAACAGAATAAAACAAAACAAAAATATGGTAAAATACATAGTGGCACTCATTCATAAAAAGTATAAAATCTTCAAATTTTAGCCAACCTTGACAGACTTAGGGGACCTTATGTAAAGTGAGCTAGATAGGCTGAAAGGCAATCATTACACAGTATCACTCATATATAGAATATAAAAACCTTGTCTTCTAGAATGGAAGGATGGTGGCAAGCAGCCTTGGGCTATGAGAGAGAAAAGAGAATGAAAGAATGTGAAAACCAATAGATATGTAATTACAGTTAAGTAGACATCTACCGAGGGAGGGGGAGGTCATAATACAGTATACACTTGTATGACAATGGCCTTATGCACTAACATTTGTATTTTAAATGCATTTGTTCAGAGCTCCTGAAAGTAGGAATGAGTTGCTGCACTTTGCATAACATAGACTTTTGTGGATTGGGAAGAGCATAGTTCAGGAGCCTCAGTGGTGGCTTTCTCTTTTGAAAGGAGTGCAGCCTAGTTTACAATTTAGAAGTATATTGGCAAACAGTTCAACGGGCTTCCAAGGCTGAGGTGTGGCTCATTGAATAGAAAGTATTTGCCTACAATTCTCCAGTGGGAGGCTGAGGGTAAGTTGCTCAGTGGTAGGTAGCTCTCTTGTCTACCATATAGAAAATACTGTTGCATTCCCAGCACACACACACACACACACACACACACACACACACACACACACTCCTTGCAGAAGGCTTTTATTTCTAGTTCTAATTCTGTGTATATGTTGATGGGTTTGATTATTTGAGTG